>NC_053426.1:74935469-75196627 GCF_007990345.1 Gossypium hirsutum | reverse complement strand
TTTGTCAAACCACTCAAAAATGGATGAAAAGTCAACAAGAGTCTGTTAAACTTTATTAATGTGGCATACACATGATTGCACATGGATGTTATGTAACACCCCGAACCCGAGACCGACACCGGAGTCGAACACGAGATGTTAACAGACTTTAAACCCTTTATAAAAATATTTCTCAGACACTGCCAATCTGCGTACTAGTCGCTTTAAAAATCATATCTTGAGTTTCACAACTCGAAAATCAGTTTCGTGATTTTTCCCTGAAACTAGACTCATATGCCCATCTACATATTTTTTTCTAGTTTTGGTCGGGCCATTAGTACGTTTATTAGTCAAGTCTCCATGTTACAGGATCGACTACACTGACCTTTGGCTTACGACCTGGATATCTCCCGCACAGAGCTTCAATACTGATTCGTTGTTCTATAGAAACTAGACCAGAGAGAATCTATCACATAGGTAATATGACTCTAAGTCTTGGTTAATTATAATCAATTTCCAAAGTCGAACAGATCCAGAAACTTCTGGCCCTGTCTCACGAGAACTAATATCTTTAACATACTGTCCATATGATCTTTCGTTACTTTCTATATGAAATAGACTCATCGAGCTTTCGAATATAATTTATTCATCAATTATTCATCCTACTATTTTTATGATTTTTCATCTCATCACTCGCTGCGCATCTGTTACGAAAGCAACTATCCCATTTCGTGATTCTCCTTGATTTTAATTCACCATACATATCACAATTATGATCATGACAGCCATGCCAAAGCTATCATTGTCAAAATCCCTACTACACTATGCCATATCTGATTTAACAAAATAATCACCATGACATATGCAAAAAAGGTCGAATTATCAAGATTAGACTAACGTATGAAAAAACCAACCGAACATTTATGCCATTTCATGTAAAAGTTACTACCAAAGTTCAAACACAACATAATAGCTAAAGAAATGTTCTCCAAGCCGACTAAGAAAAAAAAAACTTGCTAGCCGGTTGATGACTTCGACGAAGAGAACGCAAAAAGAACGATCAAGAAACAGAATAGGTGACAAGGAAACGAGAGTATATAACTCAGTAAGTCATAAGAATGACTACCACCTTTAATACATTACACAATAGGAATAAGTGGACGAGGCTAGTTACTCCATCCATACCGAACCCATGCCATAGTCCAGACCATCGGTCATCTCATACATGCATTCACTTCCATATACCATCAATAATATTTGAGGCATTCAACATTTTTTTTCGTTATCATACACTACGGTTCACCTATCACATAAATTTATGTACTGATTCAATTAAATTGTCACATAGGTTCACTTAAAGCTCAACAAATAACATAGCTATTGCAGAACTCAAGGTACTACCGATCCTGTCCGTGATCGCATATGTGCACCGTCATATATTCAAGTATATATTTCGCCACTCAGTGCTATATAATCAACTCGCACACTTAGTGCTATATAATCAAACTCGCACACTTAGTGCTACATAATCAAACTCGCACACTTAGTGCTACATAATCAAATTCGCACACTTAGTGCTACATAATCAAGCTCGCACACTTAGTGCTACATAATCAAGCTCGACACTAGTGCTGTACAATTAAACCGCACATTAGCGCCAATCTCATGATCATAAATTTTATACCTGCACTTTAGTGCCGAGGTCACACTCAATACATTCACTCTTTTCTCTTCATTCAACACTTCATCACCAATACATAATGTATATAAATTTATCATCATTCAGCATGATACATAGAATTATGTCTATTAGATCAATACAAAATATATGCTTGATGACTTACTTTGTGTTGGGTAAGACGGTTCCAACTCGGTTACTCGATGATCTTTTCTTTGCCCTTGCTTGCCTCTCCACCTTTAGCTTCTCGAGCTAAATCGATAAATTAACTAGTTTAACCATCTTGCTAAACATTCATACTTCAATTACACATGCATGTGTATGTTTGTATATTCGGCAATGACAATGGTAATTTAGCAAACCTTAATTTAACTTATAATTGTTCATAACACATTTAAAGCATCCACTCCATTCCATCATTTTAAAGCACATACATTACTCAATATTATCCAAATTCACATTCGGCATTTTCACAAACACACATGCGATTTCATTCACTCATCTCTAATGTTAATTAAGAAATGCCGAATGTCACCAACTAAATGGCATACACACACACCCACATGCATAAAAGTCATCCACACCTCCTATAGCTCATTCGGCCTTCACCTTTGCTAGTTTTCCCCATTTTTTTGTCGGTTATATATACATAGTCCTAAGGTAATATCACGAATGGGCTTACATATATATGTATATATACATATAGCCGAATATGCAAAGCTTAAACCAACATCACATAAGCTCCTAAGTGATGGCGAATATGATATCTATATATATTCATCAACTATACTATTACTTTTAATTTATCTAATCACACAATTTCATCTAAGTTTAGCATGTAACACAATCATCACCCTTATTAATCTCTTATAGCCGAAAACCATACTTACCCCCAAAATCGAAATTTCAACATGGTTTACAAAAATCACTTGATAACTCACTCAATATTAACTAAAATTTCAAAAGCTAGTACAAACTTCCTTACCTTAATAGTGACTTAAGATGACCGATTGCTCATGTTACCAACAATATTCAAGATTTGAACATGGGCTAACTAAGGGACTTAGTAACTAGCTTAATACATTCAACAATTTCCAAAAGCTACCATGCATTACATACCTTATTCAAGACTAGAAGGAGTGGCCGAATGTTTTACTTCCCCTTCCCCCTTCTTCTTAGCATTTTCGGCCAAGGATGATAAAAGATGAACAATTTTTTTCTTTCTTCTTTAGATTCGGCTAGCAAGAACATGAATGATGATCCCTTTTTTTTTCCTTTCATCATTCTTTTTTTTTCCATTTCTTTATTACTAACTTTTTATTTTGTTATTCATCCCATGATGCACCAACAAAACATGTCTATGACATGTTTTGCCCATCACACCTTGTCCACCTTATTTGTCATGGCCGGCCACTATAAAAGGGGGAAATTTGACATGCAAGTCCTCCCCTTTTTCCACATGCACTAATAGGTCCTTACGCATTGACCTATCACATTTTAAAATTTTCTCGCATAAGTCCTATTGACTAAATTCACATGCAATCGACTAAATCGAAGCTTGAAATTTTCACACATTCATAATTACATATTCTAGACAATAATTATCACATTCAAACATTTCGGTGACTCGGTTTAGCGGTCCCGAAACCACTTCCCGACTAGGGTCAATTTTGGGCTGTTACAACTCTCCCCCACTTAAGAAATTTTCGTCCCCGAAAATCTTACCGGTAAATAGGTTTGGGTATCGTTCTTTCATCGAGCTCTCGGTTTCCCAAGTAGCTTCTCGATCCCATGTTTGAGCCATAACACCTTCACTAACGGAACCCTTTTGTTTCGCAACTCCTTCACTTCACGAGCTAGGATACGTATCGGTTCTTCTTCATAACTCATATCGGCTTGAATTTCAACCTCTGATGGGCTAATTATATGCGATGGATCAGATCGATAGCGTCGAAGCATCGAAACATGAAAGACGTCGTGAATCTTTTCAAGCTCAGGGGGCAAAATCAATCTATACGTAACCGGACCAACTCGTTCGGAGATCTCGTACGGCCCAATGAATCTCGGGCTCAACTTGCCCTTACGGCCAAACCTGAGTACCTTTTCCAAGGCGAAACTTTAAGGAACACTTTATCTCCCACCTGATATTCAATGTCCTTTCGTTTCAAGTCCGCATACGATTTCTGACGATCTGTGGCTGCCTTCAGACTTTCACGGATTACCTTTACTTTCTGTTCGGCATCTTTAATCAAATCAACTCCGAAAATTTTACTTTCACCGAGCTCGGTCCAAACAATGGTGTACGGCATTTACGACCGTACAAAGCCTCGTAAGGTGCCATCTTAATACTTGATTGAAAACTATTGTTGTAAGCGAATTCCATCAAAGGTACATACCGTTCCCATGAACCACTAAACTCAAGGATGCAGCATCTCAGCATATCCTCGAGTATCTGAATTATCGCTCGGATTGACCATCGGTTTGGGGATGAAAAGCGGTGCTAAAATGCAGCTTGGTACCCAAGCTTCTTGCAATTTCTTCCAAAATCGCGAGGTGAATCTCTGATCTCTATCCGACACGATGAAATAGGTACTCCATGTAATCTCAAATCTGAGAAACATACAATTCGGCTAGTTTATCCAATGAAAAATCCGTACGCACGGGGATAAAGTGAGCCGACTTAGTCAGTCTATCAACAACAACCCAAATCGCATCCTTCTTACTTGTTGACAATGGTAGTCCGGACACAAAGTCCATTGTGACTCGATCCCATTTCCACTCGGGTATCATGATCGGCTGAAGTAATCCTGAAGGCACTTGATGTTTCGCTTTCACTTGTTGACATATTAAACATCTCGAAACAAAGTCGGAGATGTCCCGTTTCATACCATGCCACCAAAACCGTCGTTTCAAATCGTTGTACATTTTCGTACTCCCCAGGTGAATTGACATTCGGCTACAATGAGCTTCGTTCAGAATCATCGAAATGAGTTCTGAATTTCTTGGAACACACAACCGACTTTGAACCTCAAACAATCGTCATCATCAATTTGAAATTCGGATTCCATATTCGGAATACATTCAGCCCGTTTTGCAACCAATTCATCGTCGACTTTCTGAGCTTCACTAATTTGATGAATCAATGATGGTTTGGCCTTTAATTCAGCTACTAACACATTGTCGGGTAGAACAGACAAGTGCACATTCATCGCTCGTAAAGCAAACAGCGATTTTCGGCTTAAGGCGTCCGCAACCACATTAGCCTTTCCCGGGTGGTAGTCAATGACAAGCTCGTAATCCTTCAACAACTCAAGCCAACGTCTTTGTCGCAGATTTAAGTCTCTTTGAGTCATCAAATATTTGAGACTTTTGTGATCCGAAAATACATGGCACTTTTCGCCAAACAATAATGTCGCCATATTTTCAAAGCAATACGATGGCGGCTAGCTCGAGATCATGGGTTGGATAATTTCTCTCGTGTGGCTTCAATTGTCTCGACCATAGGCCACAACTCGACCTTCTTGCATCAATATGCAACCCAACCGAGTAGGGATGCGTCACTATAAATGACAAACTCTTTGCCTGATTCGGGTTGCACTAAAATTGGAGCTTCAGTCAAATAGTTTTTAGTTGATCAAACTTTTCTGACATTTCTCTGTCCATTCGAACTTAACATCCTTTTGAAGTAGCTTCGTCATTGGTGTGGCTATCATCGAGAAACCTTTTACAAATCGTCGGTAATAACCGGCGAGCCCAGGAAGCTCCGAACTTCGGTAATATTTCTTGGAGGCTTCCAGTTAAGTATGGCTGAAATTTTGCTCGGGTCAACTCGAATACCCGATGCGGATACCACATGACCCAAGAAGCTAACCTCTCTTAACCAGAACTCACACTTACTGAACTTAGCATATAACTTCTTATCCCGCAAAACTTGCAACACTAATCTCAAGTGTTCAGCATGTTCGATCTCATCTCTTGAATAGACCAAGATGTCATCAATGAACACAACTACGAACCGATCCAAATATGGTCTAAAGATCCGATTCATCAAATCCATAAATACCGCAGGGGCATTAGTGAGCCCAAACGGCATCACTAAGAACTCGTAGTGACCGTACCTCGTTCTGAAAGCAGTTTTGGGTATGTCCGAATCTCGAATTCGCAACTGATAATAGCCCGATCTCAAATCTATTTTTGAGAACATGAGGCTCCCTTCAGTTGGTTGAACAAATCATCGATGCGCGGCAACGGATATTTGTTCTTTATCGTCACTTTATTCAGTTGACGATAGTCAATGCACAACCTCATGGTTCCGTCCTTCTTTTTCACGAACAATACTGGTGCACCCCAAGGTGAGAAACTTGGTCGAGCAAAACCTCTATCCGTCAATTCTTGCAACTGAGATTTTAACTCTTTTAACTCGGTTGGTGCCATACGATACGGAGCTATCGAAATCGGCGTAGTCCCAGGTACAAGCTCAATACCAAACTCTACCTCCCGAACAGGTGGTAAACCCGGTAATTCTTCAGGAAAAACATCCGGGTATTCACAAACCACCGGCACAAATTCGGGTTTCTTTTCTAACTCTTTGTCATCAAGTACATACGCAAGGTATGCTTCGCACCCTTTTCTTACATATTTCTGGGCCAACATTGCTGATATTACAGCTGGCAACCCCTTAAGTCCGTAGACTCAGTTCGAATTATCTCGTTATTTGCGCACCTCAAATCAATAGTCTTGCTTTTGCAATTCACAACCGCATCATGCGCGGTCAACCAATCCAAACCAAGAATAACGTCAAATTCGTCAAACGGCAAAAGCATCAAATCGGCCGGAAGATAGGATTCTCGGATTTTAGAGGGCATCTCTTACACACTTTATCAACAAGTACGCATGACCCAAAGGGTTTGACACTCGAATTACGAACTCAGTAGACTCAACAGGTAGAGTCTTACTGGATGCTAAGGTTTCGCATACATATGAATGAGTAGAGCCAGGGTCAATCAATGCAATCACATTAGTATCAAAGAGAGTGAAGGTACCAGTGATGACATCAGGGGAGGATGCCTCCTCTCGTGCGCGAATGGCATATGCTCTAGCAGGAGTACGGTTCTCGGCTCGAACAGCCGTATCAGAGGTCCCTCTCTGACTACCACCCCTACCTCCTAAAATTCTCGGTGGTCTACCTCTAGTTGTCACTCCACTAGGTCTTGCACCTTGAATCTTATTCTTCTCATCAAGCTCCGTGCAATCTCTAATGAAGTGGTCCTTCGAACCGCATCCGTAACAAGCCCTGTTAATAGACTTACCCCAACATTCACCTATGTGTCGTCTTCCGCATTGGGGACATTCAGGTTTCTCTTGACGATTATTGCCCACACTAGCTACTGAAGTAGCTCGGGAGTCCGTCGATGGCTTGCTCTGATGGAAATTCCCGCAGTCGTCCTCGACTTATTAGTGTCCTCCCTGAACTTCTTTACGGCTGAGAACGGAGCTTTACCCGTCGATCTTTTACGATAGTCTCTAGCTTCAAATTCAGCCTTCTTCTTCTCCCTTCCAAGTTCTTCCGCCTTGCAGGCTCGTTCGACTAGTGTTACGAATTCTTTTATTTCCAAAATACCCATTAGTAGCTTTAAATCTTCATTCAATCCTTCTTCGAATCTTTTGCACATAGCAACCTCATCAGCTACACACTCCCGGGCATACCTACTGAGTCTTACGAATTCATGTTCAAATTCAGATACTGTCATACGGCCTTGCTTGAGTTCCAAGAATTCCTTACGCTTTTGATCAATGAACCGTTGACTAATATATTTCTTTCGAAATTCCGTCTGAAAGAAGTCCCAAGTTACTCGTTCGTTTGGGACTATGGAAATCAGGGTCCTCCACCAATAGTAGGCTGAGTCCCGCAACAAGGATATAGCACACTTTAGACATTCATCGGGTGTGCATGACAGTTCATCAAACACCCGAATGGTGTTATCAAGCCAGAACTCGGCCCTTTCAGCATCATCAGTAACTATGGCCCTGAACTCCTCAGCCCCGCGCTTCCTAATCAAGTCTACAGGTGGCTTACTCAGCCTCACAGGATCAGTAACTGATGGCATTACTGGCTCCGGGGGTGGATTATTCAAATTCGGGAATTGTTGGACAGCCGGATTGGTTCGGGCATACTGCGCGACCCACTCATTCATCATGGTAAAGAAGGCTTGTTTAGCCCCCTCACCTTGATTATTCGCAGATGACTGAGGTTCAACAGGCGGTGTCCCTTGTGCAGGAGCAGCCGCTACACTTTCAATGTCATCCGCCAAGGTTCTCTCTACACCGGGATCCATTTACTAATCAAAACATAAATTTTAACCGTCAGAAGTCATCACACAGTTAAACATTAACATTCGGCATGTATAGCTAGACTCATACGTGCTATGGTAGTCCTAGAACCGACTAAACCATAGCTCTGATACCAATCAAATGTAACACCCCGAACCCGAGACCGACACCGGAGTCGAACACGAGATGTTAACAGACTTTAAACCCTTTATAAAAATATTTCTCAGACACTGCCAATCTGCGTACTAGTCACTTTAAAAATCATATCTTGAGTTTCACAACTCGAAAATCAGTTTCGTGATTTTTCCCGGAAACTAGACTCATATGCCCATCTACATATTTTTTTCTAGAATTTTTGGTCGGGCCAATTAGTACAGTTTATTAGTCAAAGTCTCCTATATTACAGGGATCGACTACACTGACCTTTGCGCATTTCGACCTGGATATCTCCCTGCACAGAGCTTCAATACTGATGTCGTTTGTTTCTATAGAAACTAGACTCATAGAGGAATCTATCCATATATGGTATGACTCCTAATTGTATCTGGTTAATTTATAATGAATTTCCAAAGTCGGAACAGGGAATCCAGAAACCGTTCTGGCCCTGTCTCACGAGAACCTGAATATCTCTTAACATACTGTCCATATGATCTTTTCGTTACTTCTATATGAAAATAGACTCATCGAGCTTCGAATAAATAATTTATTCATCAATTAATTCCACTCCTACTATTTTTACTGATTTTTCAATCTCACGTCACTACTGTTGCCAGCATCTGTTACGAAAGCAACTATACCCATTTCGTGATTTCTCCTTGATCTAACTAGTATTTCACCATACATATCACAAATTATGATCATGACTAGCCATGCCAAAGGCTAATCATTGTCAAACATCCCCCTACTACACTATTGCCATATCATGAATTTTAACACCAAAATAATCAACCATGACATATGGCATAAAAAGGTCGAATTATCAAGATTTACGACCTAACGTTATGAAACCAAATCCAACCGAACATTTATGCCATTTTCGCATGGCTAAAAGTTTACATACCAAAGTTCAAACACAACATAATAGCCTATACATGCCGAAATGTTCTCCTAAGCCGACTAAGAAGAAAGTACCAAAACTTGCTAGCCGGTGTGATGACTTCGACGACAGCACGATCACGCAAAAAGAGACGAGTCCAAGAAACCTAGAATAGGTGACAAGGAAACGCCGAGTGAGTATATAACTCAGTAAGTCATAAGCAATGCACTACCATCCTTAATAACATTATCACAATAGGAAATAAGATGGAACGAGGCTAGTTACTCCATCCATACCGAACCATGCCATAGTTCCTCAGACCCATCGGTTCAATCTCATACCAGATCATGCATTCACATTCCATATACTCATCAATAGGATATTTGAGGCATTTTCATACATCATTTTATTTTCGTTACAATCATACAACTAAACGGCCTTTCACCTATTCCACAATAAATCTTATGTACGTGACTTCAATTATAATTGTCACATAGGTTTCAACTTACCAAGCTCAACTCCAATTATAAACATAGCGCCTATTGGCCATGAACTCAAGGTACTTACCCGATCCGCTGTCCGTGATCGACTTAATAATGTCGCACACTTAGTGTCCATAATGATTCAAACGTATATATTAAGTCCGCACACTCAGTGTTATATAATCAACTCGCACACTTAGTGCTATATAATCAAACTCGCACACTTAGTGCTACATAATCAAACTCGCACACTTAGTGCTACATAATCAAATTCGCACACTTAGTGCTACATAATCAAGCTCGCACACTTAGTGCTACATAATCAAGCTCGCACACTTAGTGCTGTACAATTTAAACCCGCACACTTAGCGCCAATCTCATGATCATAAATGTTTATACCTGCACTCTTAGTGCCGAGGTCAACAACTCAATACATCTCACCTCTTTTCTCTTCATTCAACACTTTCATCACCACATACATACATGTATATAAATTTATCATTCCATTCAGCATGATTACATAGACATTATGTCTATTTAGATCAATACAAAATATATGCTTGATGACTTGCTTTGTGTTGGGTAAGACGGTTCCAACTCGGTTACTCGATGATCTTTTCTTTGCCCTTGCTTGCCTCTCCACCTTTAGCTTCTCGAGCTAAATCGATAAATTAACTAGTTTAACCATCTTGCTAAACATTCATACTTCAATTACACATGCATGTGTATGTTTGTATATTCGGCAATGACAATGGTAATTTAGCAAACCTTAATTTAACTTATAATTGTTCATAGCACATTTAAAGCATCCACTCCATTCCATCATTTTAAAGCACATACATTACTCAATATTATCCAAATTCACATTCGGCATTTTCACAAACACACATGCCGATTTCATTCACTCATCTCTAATGTTAATTAAGAAATGCCGAATGTCACCAACTAAATGGCATACACACACACCCACATGCATAAAAGTCATCCACACCTCCTATAGCTCATTCGGCCTTCACCTTTGCTAGTTTTCCCCATTTTTTTGTCGGTTATATATACATAGTCCTAAGGTAATATCACGAATGGTCTTACATATATATGTATATATACATATAGCCGAATATGCAAAGCTTAAACCCAACATCACATAAGCTCCTAAGTGATGGCCGAATATGCATATCTATATATATTCATCAACTATACTATTACTTTTAATTTATCTAATCACACAATTTCATCTAAGTTTAGCATGTAACACAATCATCACCCTTATTAATCTCTTATAGCCGAAAACCATACTTACCCCCAAAATCGAAATTTCAACATGGTTTACAAAAATCACTTGATAACTCACTCAATATTAACTAAAATTTCAAAAGTTAGTACAAACTTCCTTACCTTAATAGTGACTTAAGATGACCGATTGCTCATGTTACCAACAATATTCAAGATTTGAACATGGGCTAACTAAGGGACTTAGTAACTAGCTTAATACATTCAACAATTTCCAAAAGCTACCATGCATTACATACCTTATTCAAGACTAGAAGGAGTGGCCGAATGTTTTACTTCCCCTTCCCCCTTCTTCTTAGCATTTTCGGCCAAGGATGATAAAAGATGAACAATTTTTTTTCTTTCTTCTTTAGATTCGGCTAGCAAGAACATGAATGATGATCCCTTTTTTTTTTCCTTTCATCATTCTTTTTTTTTTCCATTTCTTTATTACTAACTTTTTATTTTGTTATTCATCCCATGATGCACCAACAAAACATGTCTATGACATGTTTTGCCCATCACACCTTGTCCACCTTATTTGTCATGGCCGGCCACTATAAAAAGGGGGGGAAATTTGACATGCAAGTCCTCCCCTTTTTCCACATGCACTAATAGGTCCTTACGCATTGACCTATCACATTTTAAAATTTTCTCGCATAAGTCCTATTGACTAAATTCACATGCAATCGACTAAATCGAAGCTTGAAATTTTCACACATTCATAATTACATATTCTAGACAATAATTATCACATTCAAACATTTCGGTGACTCGGTTTAGCGGTCCCGAAACCACTTCCCGACTAGGGTCAATTTTGGGCTGTTACATGTTATGTTAGCAATTAATTAATTTTTTAAAAAAATTCAAAACAATTATTTTTTAAAATTAGAAATTATTTAAAAAGTATAAAAATGATAAAAATATATATTTAAAATTTCTAAAAATTAATTAATTATTGACAGACATCCACATGGGCTATCATGTCAATAAAGTTAATAGACATCAACTTTTCCATCAATTTTAAGGTGATTTGACAAACAATACAAATTTAAGGGCTAAAAGAGATGAGAAATTAAATTGATGGCTAAACTGACTTCTTCTTTTTTGTGAAGTTAGAGGATCAAAAAAGTCATTATGCTAAAAAATTATGTATTTTATAAAGTTGTAACAAAAATTTATATTATTTATGTGTTCTTGCTATATATTATAAAAATAATATACTTATTCATAAAAAAATGTTATAGTTTTTTTTTATCTAAGTTATTTATAAAAAAATACTTTCTAAATTTATGACAAAAAATACATTATTTATAAGAAGTGTTATGAAATTTATTGGAAATTTGCAAAACATTTTCTTATAAAGATTATATATTGTAAAGTTTATATTAATTTTTATAAAGTTATATATTATAAAAAATTTATATTATTTTGTTACCTAATTTACAAATTATAAAAATGATTATAATCTGTATGGGATAAACTATATTAAACAACGAACAGAGTGAGGAAAATAAGAATCGAAAAGATCGAACACACAAATTTTAAGTAGAAAAACTCTTCTAAAGAGGATAAAAAATCACAGGCAAAATGAGATTTCACTAGAATAAAGGAGAAAAAGATGGAGAGAATTAAAAGAAAGCTGAAGTCCTACAAGAAAAACTATTCGAAACAAAGAACAAAATTTTCTCAATCTAAATATTTCTGTTGTGTAAAAGCTAGAGTAACTATTCATAGCATAAATGACTACAACAACTCTAGTTTAATTAGAGTTTAAGTGGGAAACTCAAAAATAAAGTTTAACTAAGAGAAAAAAAGCCAAAATAAATTTTGGTCAAAAGAAGAGACATTCTCCCACAAATCTCCACCGTGACTTGTATTTGGACCAACTCCCTTACTGAGCCCTGTTACAGGCTTAATTGATTCTTTGTAGGATACTTACCAAGTCCAAGTAATGCTCTAACTTTGAAACTGGAAGGCTCTTTGTCAACATGTCGGCCGGATTGTGTTCTATGCCAATTTTAAAAATCTGAATATCCCCTTGAATTATCACCTCTCAAACAAAATGACAACGAATGTCTATATGCTTTGTTCTCTCGTGATGCATTTGATCTTTGGCGAGATGTATGCCACTTTGACTATCATAATATACAATAGTTGTCCCATTTTCGCTTACCCGTTCATTGTACAAACCTCTTAACCAAATTACTTCTTTTACTGCTTTTGTAATTGACATGTATTCAGCTTCAGTAGTCAACAAACCAATGTAGCTTGAAGTGTCGCTTTCCAACTAATGGTACAATTCCCAAAATCAAATAGGTAACCTGTGAGAGACCTTCTTCGATCTAAGTTTCCTCCATTATCAGAATCAACATAACCGACTAGACCCTTTTGAATTCTTCCAAACTCTAAGCACATGTTAGAAGTACCTCGTAAATATATGAAAATCCATTTAATTGCATGCCAGTGTAACATGCCAGTGTAACATACCAGGATTTGTCTTGTATTAGCTAACAACACTAACAACATGTGAAATATCGGGACGAGTGCACAAACTTCCAACTATGCTTGAATAAGGTACTTTTGACATGTACCTTTCATCTTCTTCATTCTATAGGGAATCTAAAATTGAGAGTTTAAAGTGTGCAGCTAAAGGAGTACTTACCAGTTTTGCATCTTGCATCTCAAATCGCTCAAGGATCTTCTTGATGTACCTTTATTGCGATAAAATAATATCCTCGAATGTCTATCTCTTAAAATTTCTATCCCCAAAATTTTCTTTGTTGCATCTATATCTTTAATCTCAAACTTAGGGTTGAACATGATTTTAAGACGATCAATTTTAGATGAATTTTTAGCTGTAATTAACATATCATCAACATAAAACAACAAACATATAAAAGAACCATCATCAAGACATTGTAGATAAACACAACTTCAATACTTACTTCGAGAAAAACCAATACTCAGTATGAAAGAGTCAAACTTTTTATACCACTGCCTAGAAGATTGCTTCAAACCGTACAAAGACTTTTATAAAAGATAAACATGATCTTCTTTACCGTCAAATTTGAAACCTTCCTATTATTGCATGTAGATGTCCTCCTCAAGGTCACCATGAAAGAAAGCAATCTTTACATATAATTGCTCTAACTCAATATTATTTGATGCAACAAGGGCCAAAAGCGTCCAAATGGACGTATGTTTCACAACAAGAGATAAAACATCATGAAAATCAACTCCCTCCCTCTTGACTGTAGCCCTTTGCAACTAGTCTTACCTTATACCTAGTATCATTAGGACCCGAACCTTTCTTCTTTTTAAACACCTATTTGCAACCAATGATTCTTTTACCGATGAGTGGTTTAACTAGCCTCTAAGTCTCATTCTTTTAAAGCAATTCCATCTCTTCTTCCATTTCAACGAGCCATTTGCTAGAATCAGAGGCTTGAACTACCTCATAATAACACAAAGGATCGGTTGAATCAATGCTCTCAGCAACATTTAGAGCATAAGCCATTAGGCTTCCTTCACAATATTTCTGTGGTGGTTGTATTTCTCGCCTTTTCCTGTCATGAGCCAACTTATAATTAGTTAAATGAGATGGTGAGGTACCTGAGAATCGGATGGAACCCCAAATAGATCTGAAACAGCTTTAAACTTGCAAGAATCAAAATTTTGTCATGTCACCAGACTCTTTGTCGGGATGAGACCTTTGTTCATTGTGTCCTTGTGACGTTGGACATTTACTTGTTGTGGCGTTGCCCTATGTTTCGAATTTTGACTCCACCTTGCTTGAGACACTCCAATTTTTTATGTCTTTAAAAGTAGAAGTCCCCTTTTCTAATCAAAACGTGATAGATTCATCAAACGTAACATCGTTGCTAACAATTATTTTGTCGGATTTCGAACACGATAACTTAAAACCTTTTATACCGGTAGAGTATCCCAGAAAAATGCATTTAACGACCATTGGTTCAAGCTTTCCTTGGCTAACTTTAGCATAAGTAGAACAACCAAAAACTCTAAGATTAGAATAATTGGGAGGATTACCTGACCATATCTCTTCTGGAACATTACCGTTCAATGCTCGATGAGATGCTCGATGAGGAGATCGATTTACCATTAACAACCCACTAACAACATGGTCCTAAGCTTAAGCCATGAGCATAAACTTAAATAACAAAATGCCTGAAAAATAGCAACAACTTGAAACACAAAACAATATTAAAATCCACATCAGCAGCCCTAAACACGCCATCTAACAGTGCAATCAAAAAAAAAAACAGTGCAAAGGATTGGGTCGCACCCCCTCTTGGGATTTGCAAGGTTAACTTTTATGCTAGTTTCTACCACACAGTTGGTGATGCTACGCTTGGGATTCTAATTAGAGATGCCCAAAGTATGTGCATGAGAGCTTACGTTGAACGCCTTGCTCACATCAAATCTCCCTTTGTGGCGAAAGCTCAGGCGACTTTCCGCTCCTTATGACATGGGGTTAAGGGATATTGTTTTAGAAGGGGATTGCTTAGCAATTATCTGTAAATTATCATTAACAACTGAAGAAAGATAACTTATCAGTAGTTTAATTGTTGATGGCCGTTGGTCGGCTACCGGTTTCACCACCAACTTGTGGTAGTGACTTTTTCTCTGTTGATCCATTTATTATATAGATAAGATTACTATTTAAAAAAAAATTCGATGTCATATGGAACACACCTTAAGCTTGGACGGTGAATCCCCCCTAGTTGTACTATCCAAAAACATCACAGATAATGGGGAAGTTGAGAGAATGATATCAAATGGGGACAAATATAGAGAAGGAACAATCCGGATCTAACCCTTTTTTGATTGCCATTTCTCCAATTTCAAAAGCTGTTGCACCAACAACGAACGTTCCTCGACTTTGTTGTTGTTGTTCTGATTATCTTGCTCCAAAAAAATGGCAGCTCTTTGATCTAGAAACGCAAAGTACTCACGGATGATACTATTGAAACCCCAGGTTTTGCTGGGCTTGGAATGTCCATCGCTGAAAGTGGAAAGATCAAAGGGTAAACGCTGCACATTTGAACCACTGGTGCCTTGCAATGGAAAATGCCATGCATGAGCATCAACCCTTTAATGGCCACCACCCAACTCCGAGTCTTCTCCATCCTCCTAGACAAGGCCCATATAAGAGGACCTAGGCTAACGGGCGACGCTCGAATCCACGAAAACACAACCTGCGCACTCCTTTTATCAATGAGTAATTCATCGTGACTTGTGGCCTTTATAATGGCAGCCTCAAGTTCAGGGTTCCTAAAGGAATTCCTTCTGGAAACATAGACCACCACTATGCTGTTCTTATCTTTGACAGCACCAACGGCCCTCTTCCATAGCTTCATGTTTCTTCGACCTCAACCCTCCGTCGCCCTTACAAAGCAGCGGGTTTGTCAGAGGTGGTCTTGAAGCCCCTCTTTTTGTTTTTGTTTTTTTCTTAATACAAAATTTTGCTTCAACAAACCCAAAACCGACGGCCTATGACTGGATAGAAAACTAAGCTGTTATTTAGCCATGTCTGCCTGTATTTGCCATTTGTTAGCATATATCTTCGGACAAGTTTATAGTTGTTTCTCTTGACGCATTTCTATTTTGGGAACAAATGGCTAATTTCATATACCATGATTAGATGTTAAAAATAAAAATAAAAAACACTTGAATGTGAATTATCTGGTTGGCAACTTGCTAGAATCGGTGTTATACAATAAAAGAAAGTTAAATTTCAACTGCGTACACATGAATTATGAAATTGGGGAAGTGGTGTTAAAAATGCTTACTTGACATAAGAAATTTTAAACAAACAAGGATAATATAATGATGATCATACTAGAGTACAAGTATATACATTGCAAACATACATTCAAGCATGTATACGTACATTCAATACATTCAAGCAAAAAAATCCAGTAATACTAGTACTATCAATATTATCAGTACAACATGTAACACCACACAACAAAAACAAGTTAAAACACAATTTTCAAACTGGTTTCTTCATTTCTCCCTCTCCGCAATGGCAAATAACATCATTTCCATGCGAACGCCCACAAAAGTCAGTCACCTGTCCGACTCCTACCAATTCACAATCCGTACACTAATCTATCCATACTCTTTCTTTCGTATATTCACAACACACGGTTCTGCTTCAATTAATCCAGTCTACACTTATTGCAACTATATGATCCTATCCTCTTCCTGTGATTGAACAAAAATTGTTTTAAGCGTGTGAACAACATTAACAGAAGAGGTTCAATGGCGTAGGTAAAACATACCACTTCTGGATTTCTAAACTTCAGCTATGTGGTGGAGACCCGAGCTCCGAATCACATACTGAAGTGTATGTAGATACTGTATCTTCCTTTGATATGGCCACAAAGTTTATAGGTGCTGTAGACAACCTTCTCATTTCCTTGAAGTAGCCATTTTGGCGCCCCGAGTATGAACGTGGTGTAAGTAGCTCGGGAGTTGCTCCACCCACCGAGTTCCGACGAGGTGTACTGGGAGTCATGGATCCATTTCCATTTGCTCGATAACCGTTTGTCTTTCTGAAGCTGTTACTTTTCCTTGGACTAGGTTTTGACCCATAAATGGCTTCTCTCTCTGTCAGGAGCAGATCTTGAATCTTCTTTTGGTCCTGCAAAATGAATAGAAAAGATATTGGTTTTATGCATGTGTAAGTCGTAGAGATCAATGCACACATTCAATATATGACCTGCTTGGAAATGCCATTCATTATATAAAAAGTCGCTTTAACAAGTTAAAAAGGAGATGAGAAAAGAAAGGAAAATGGACAAGGTACCAAAGGGCTAAAAGGTTCAGATAACTCGGCAACAATATTTGCACAAGCAAAAAAACATATTAAAATTACCCTGCATCTCTTCTTTTCCTCCTCTCTTTGTTTCCTTGTCAGCTTGTAGTCCTCCAGTATCGACACCAGTCGCTCCTATATGCATACAAGTATGTCATGTTTAGGAACAAGCTTATTCAGAAACAATTCCAAACGACAATGATTATGCAAGTTCACAGAATTACTGACCCCATCATATAGAAACAATGCCCTTTTTTCTTCTTCCCAAGCTAACGTTCTGTTGATCAGATTATCCACAATTGCTGCAAAGGGTACCACTATTTAGCTCAACAATACAAACATATCCATCAGAGACAGTTGGATGAATAAGAAGAATAAATACCCGGAATTTTGGTTATTGTTATTCAAGCTTTTTCTGCACGCTTAAGGTTAATATGTGCACCTCTCCCTGCATTGTACCGGTTTTCATCCTGAGATTCAAAATGAAGTTAACAACTAATGAATTAAAATTTTATATAGACAAGGTGAATCAGATGTACTTATTTTGACTCACGGAATAGTACACAAGCAATATTGAAGAGAGAAACTAAGATAGGGAAAACACATGAGACACACACAATGCTTGCTTACTTGATTGTAGTCTTCAAGCCAATTTTCTTCTTCACAAGCCAAAAGCCATCGATCTATTCTATCCATTATTTCTTTTCGACTCAGAGCTTCATCTTTAACTTTAGTTATCTGTGCTTCAATATTTGCTAAGAGTTCAGAAGGGTCTACTAGACCTGAACAACATTAGCAATATGCATCATTAACTATGTCAGCTGAAAATAGAATCAATAACAGTTTGTCTAACAGCAAGACATTGTGGCAAGGAAACACAAGAAAAATACCAGAATCAATCAATGCATTAGATTTCTCAACAGAAGTACTAGCATCAGGCTTAATATGAGTCATTCTGCAAATATCTTCCAACTCCGATCTCCTTTTCAAGACGAGTTCTTTCATTCTGCTAGCTTTCAATTTGGTGAGCCTTTCCACTTCTGCTGATGCCTGTCGAAAATACCAAAAGTTTGAGCACCGATATTCCAGTAATTAGGAAAAAACCAGATTGGTGTAGCTCAAACCTGCTCAATCATCTCAGTTGAAAGAACACCAGGTTCAGTAACTTCAGGTTCCGATAACCTAAGAATAGAAGTGGCCCTTGAAAAAATATTCTTCTCAGCTTGAGGTGAATCCATCAAGTTCCAGAGTTCAAATAGTTGACCCGCAATATCCTTCAACTGCATTTCGAAAACAGGGTTTGGATTCAAAATTTTCACAAGAAAAATCAAATGAAAGCTAGGGAGGGGTATCGAACACCTTCTGCATTCGAATTCTTCTTTCAGATTTGAGCTTGTTAATGGTCTGCTCTAAGCCTTCAAATGTACCATTGCTAATATTCGTTGATTGTTCCTGGTTAGCCCTTTGCAAGCTCGGATGCACATCACTTACGGTCTGGGCAAAATCCAACCCTAGTACCCCACAAAGCAAATGAACCTCATTTACGTATTCCAAAACCTTATGAAGGCGATCAGACTGCAAAGGAAAATGAAATGCTTATATCATCAAAATCTAGAATGAATTTTAAAGATTTTATTCAAATCCATTCAAAGAATTAAGTTCAAAGTTATGATCCCGAAAAGCATATGAACCTTGCACCCAATATGAGCTATGTATAGCGCCCATATCTTCTCCTGCATGTTATGCAGAAAGGATATAGTATTGAAGTTATGGTCAGCATGCAGCAACCAAGACTGTCAAAGGCACTACATGCAGAAGCTGCTGGTTTACCTAGTCAGCAAGCTGTTTATGTTTCATTTTGTAATTTTAAGTTAGTGTAATGTAACTTAGTTGCTTTATAACTATGTTAGGTTTATGCTTGATGTAATTTTGATGTTGATTGAGCTGATAAATCAGCTTTGTTTACTTGTTCAAGCTAATTAGCACAAGTTACCATGTGTATTAGTGGTAGTAGGTGAAGTTTAGGTCAACCTACTGTTTTGTCAAGATTGTAAACTTGTTTATGTATTGGCTTTGGGCCATTTTAAAAGTTTAATGAATGAATTCAACAAGTTTTCATCCATATGCTCTCCATTTTTAGTTTTGCTTCAAAATCCATTTGAGTTTTCTGCTTTGTTTCTCCTACAAGTCACGAGACTTGCTAAACAAGCATTCTGCTGAAGCTTGCTGCTGCTGCCTCTTGCTCCAACAATTGGTATCTAGAGCCGTATTCTTAGAGGACCTGTTGTAGTTCAACATCAAAACGATGGCATCATCAGGTTTTTCACCAGCTTCACCACCTGTCTTCAATGGAGAGGGCTTCAACATTTGGGCAGTTAAGATGAGGACTTACCTGCAGGCATTCGACCTATGGGAAGTTGTCAACTCAGATGCTGAGCCAGCACCTCTTCGAGCTAATCCAACAGTTGCTCAAATAAGGCAACACACTGATGAAAGAACAAAAAGGCACAAGGCCATGTCATGCATACAGAACTGTGTGACAGATGTGATCTTTATGAGGATCATGGCCTGTGAAACACCAAAGGAGGCTTGGGACAAGCTGAAAGAAGAATTTCAGGGGACTGAGAAAACAAGGCAACAACAGCTGCTCAACTTGAGAAGAGATTTCGAAAATCTCAAAATGAAAGAGGAAGAAACAGTTAAGCAGTACTCAGATCGGATTATGGCTGTTGTAAACAGCATAAGGCTCCTAGGAGAGCAATTCAGTGAAGCTAGAATGGTTGAGAAAGTCATGTCCACTCTACCAGAGAGGTATGAAGCTAAAATTTCATCCCTCGAAGACTCAAGGGACTTGACAACTATCTCCTTAACTGAGTTAATCAATGCCTTGTATGCACAAGAGCAAAGAAGAGCCAGCAGACAAGAGGAGCACCAGGAAGGGGCTTTTCAAGCCAAAGAAGCCTCGAGCATCAAAACTCATAAAGGCAAAAAGTTCTGGAAAAACAGGCCTAAGCCTGATGCTGCTAGGAGCAGTGACCAACTCTGCAGACATTGTAAAAGAGCTGGTCATCCAGAAGATAGATGCTGGTTTAGACCAGATGCAGTATGCCAACACTGCAAGAAAAAAGGCCATGCTGAAAAAGTTTGCAAGAATAGAAGCAAACCAAGACAGAATCAATTTCAGCAACAAAAGGCAGAAGCTCGAGTAGCTGAAGAAAGCAGTGATCAAGAAGAACATGTTTTTGCTGTGTCATGTGCAGCAAATCAGAAAAAGGGTTCAAAGGGCTGGCTTCTAGACAGTGGGTGCACAAACCACATGTCACCAGATGCAACTATCTTCAAAACCCTGGACAGAACCTGCAAAACCAAAGTAAAAATTGGAAATGGTCAGTTAATCAATGCTGAAGGAAGAGGAGATGTGCTGATCCATACCTCTACAGGTGGCAAAATCATTTCAAATGTACTTTTGGTACCTGAAATCGATAGGAACCTTCTCAGTATAACTCAACTACTTGAGAAAGGTTACTCAGTTGTTTTCAAGGAGAAAGAATGTCAAATTTTTGATCCAAGTGGATCAAATCTCATAACAGTCACCATGACTGATAAATGTTTTGAAGTAGACTGGCCAAATGACTCACATTCAGCCTGCATAGCCTCCACTGATGACTCGAGACTCTGGCACCAGAGGCTTGGACATGCAAACTACAAATCCATAGCCCGCATGGTCAATGAAGGTCTGGCAGAAAATTTCATCGATTCAGTGAAGAATGATGAGCTTTGTGAGATATGTCAGCAAGGAAAATTGGCAAGATTGCCATTTCCAACAAGCACAACATGGAGAGCATCAGAGAAGCTCCAGCTTGTGCATACAGATGTGTGTGGACCAATGAAGACTGAGTCTTTCAAAGGAAGCAGGTACTTTATTTTATTTATTGATGACTTAACAAGATACTGCTGGATTTATTTTCTAAAACAGAAGTCAGAGGTTCCATCTGTGTTCCTGAAGTATAAAGCTGCTGTTGAAACTGAGTCTGGTTGCAAACTTAGAGCAGTGAGGTCAGATAATGGAACTGAGTACACCTCAGCTCAGTTCCAAGCCTACTGTGAAGAAGCAGGTATCAAACACCAGTTGACTAATGTGTATACACCCCAACAGAATGGGGTCAGTGAAAGGAAAAACAGAAGCTTGATGAACATGGCAAGATGTCTTCTGTTTGAGAAGAATTTGCCCAAAACTCTGTGGGCTGAAGCTGTTAACACAGCAGTCTATCTCCAAAACAGGCTCCCAACCAAGGCTCTGGCTGAAAAGACTCCATTTGAAGCCTGGTTTGGGTTTAAGCCATCACTGGCTCATCTCAGAACCTTTGGTTGTCTGTGCTACACACAAGTTTCAGCTGAGAAGAGAAGCAAGCTAGATAAAAGAGCTCAAGCAGGGATCCTGATCGGCTATAGCTTGGTTAAGAAGGGCTACAGAATCCTAGAACCTGCTACAAACAAGATATTGGTTAGCAGGGATGTTGTTTTCAATGAAAAAGGACACTGGAATTGGGAGAAGGCTGAACTAGAGGCAGTGGCTGAAGATCTCGCAGTGGACCAAGTTGAAAATGATGAAAACACACCTGAAATGGATGTAGATGATGTTCCAATCAGAGGCACTCGATCACTGGCTGATGTTTATGAAAGAGCACAAGTGGCTACTGTTGAACCAAGTTGCTTTGAAGAAGCAGAAAACCAGGAGGACTGGAAGCAAGCAATGATTGAAGAAATCAGAATGATTGAAAAGAATCAGACCTGGAGTCTGGTTGATAAACCAACAAACAGGAAGATTATTGGTGTCAAATGGGTTTATCGAGTAAAGAACAATGCTGATGGTAGCCTAAACAAGTTAAAGGCTAGATTGGTTGTGAAAGGTTTCAGTCAAAGGTATGGGTCAGACTACCTGGAAACCTTTGCACCAGTGGCCAGGCTAGACACTATCAGACTGCTAGTTGCCTTAGCAGCACAAAAACAGTGGCTGATACACCAACTTGATGTAAAATCAGCATTTCTGAATGGATTCCTTGAAGAGGAGATTTATGTGGAGCAACCTCAAGGTTTCAAGGTGTCTGGCAAGGAAGAAATGGTGTACAAGCTCAATAAAGCCTTGTATGGCTTGAAACAGGCTCCAAGGGCCTGGTATAGCAGAATAGATGGCTATCTGACCAGTCAAGGATTTGAAAGAAGTCTCAGCGAGCCAACTCTGTATGTAAAATCAACTAGTGCTGAAACTCAGCTCATTGTCTCAATATATGTCGATGACCTACTGGTGACAGGAGGAGATCATGAGATGCTAAGCAGCTTTAAAGTCAAAATGCAACAGCACTTTGAAATGTCAGACTTGGGATTGATGTCTTACTTCTTAGGCATGGAAGTAAACCAAGCTAAGAATGGGATTTGGCTAAGTCAAAAGACCTTTGCTATGAAGGTTCTCAACAAATTCTCAATGGAGAATTGCAAAGCAACCAGCACACCAGTTGCTGTTGGAGAAAAACTCTCGAGCCAAGACAAGCATGAAAAGGTTTGTGAAACAACCTATCGAAGTCTAGTTGGATGTTTGTTGTATTTGACTGCTACTAGACCTGATATAATGTATGCTGTGAGTCTACTCTCGAGGTTTATGCATTGTTCAAATGAAAGTCATTTTAGAGCTGCAAAAAGGGTTCTAAGATACATCAAAGGAACTTTGTCCTATGGAATGCAGTTTACCAAGGCTGAGAACTTGAAGCTAGTTGGATATTGTGACAGTGATTGGGCTGGTTCCTTGGATGACATGAAGAGCACTACAGGTTATGCATTCAACATAGGCTCTGCTATGATTTGCTGGAGCTCAAAGAAGCAGGGAGTAGTGGCTCAGTCGACTGCAGAAGCAGAATATGTGGCTGCTGCTGCAGCAGTCAATCAAGCCATATGGCTTAGAAAAATTTTGAAAGATATCAATCATGAGCAAAAGGAAGCAACTGAGATAATGTGTGACAACCAATCAGCAGTTGCTATTGCAAAGAATCCTGTTTTTCATGGAAGGACCAAGCACTTCAACATCAAACTTCATGCAGTTCGAGAAATGGAACAAGCTCATGTTGTTAAGCTGATACATTGCAGTTCTGAAGAGCAAATTGCTGATATTTTAACAAAAGCACTAAGTGTTTCCAAGTTTCAACACCTGAGAGCTAATATGGGAGTTTGCAACATGCTAACCAAGGAGGAGTATTGAAGTTATGGTCAGCATGCAGCAACCAAGACTGTCAAAGGCACTACATGCAGAAGCTGCTGGTTTACCTAGTCAGCAAGCTGTTTATGTTTCATTTTGTAATTTTAAGTTAGTGTAATGTAACTTAGTTGCTTTATAACTATGTTAGGTTTATGCTTGATGTAATTTTGATGTTGATTGAGCTGATAAATCAGCTTTGTTTACTTGTTCAAGCTAATTAGCACAAGTTACCATGTGTATTAGTGGTAGTAGGTGAAGTTTAGGTCAACCTACTGTTTTGTCAAGATTGTAAACTTGTTTATGTATTGGCTTTGGGCCATTTTAAAAGTTTAATGAATGAATTCAACAAGTTTTCATCCATATGCTCTCCATTTTTAGTTTTGCTTCAAAATCCATTTGAGTTTTCTGCTTTGTTTCTCCTACAAGTCACGAGACTTGCTAAACAAGCATTCTGCTGAAGCTTGCTGCTGCTGCCTCTTGCTCCAACATATAGGTATAATGATAGTTATTTGAAATGTTTTTACAGTAAAATCCATACCTTCTCCTTCTGAAGAGTCTGAAGACGAGTCTGAAATTCCGTAAGCCTTCTTAGCGACAAGTCTTGGTCTTCAAGAGTTAAACAGCTAATCATGGTATCATTTGGATAGTTGTAACCAGAAATTTCTCCACTGATCTTTTCAATTTGATTCTTTATATCTGTAAATTGCTTTCTTCTTTCTTCTTTCTTTGTCCTAAGATCCTCAAGCAGTGGAGTTATAGAAGCGAGTTTTTCTTTTAATGGTGCCATCTTCTTCTCTTTCTGAATCTGTGAGTAAGAATTAGAAACAAAATTAGCAAAGCAATACCATAAACGAAATTATGAAATGGAAAGATAATCCAATGCCAGATACCGGTGAATGTAGATTGAGCTCTCCAAGAGCTGCCATAAGTGTTGCAACCTCAGCTTCCTTGGCGGCAACAGATTGATGTAGACGTGCCTTGGCATTGGCAGCTTCCTCGACCTTCCGGCGGTATACTTCTAAGCATTCCCTCTCCAATTGCAATAGCATCCGGTCTTTATCAGCTTCACTTTCACCGATGTCGCTCCATATTTGCTGCTCTCAGGAAAAAATGAAAAAAAATTTTAAGAGTTGAAACGTGCATTGGATTCTTTTTCAGAATTGAGATTCAGAATCTTATCAGCTTGCACGTGAATTTTAATTAACAAGAAACTTAAGAGAATGAAAACAGTGAACCAATGACAAAATTAATCACAATCCTCAACACAATCATACCTTATCATTTGCACAACTTATTTCCACAAACTTATGTACATATGTATTTACGCATGCTTAAAGAAAAAGCTAATCAATCAACAAAGTCCATCAAGTTATTCTTACTGAAAAACAAACATCAAAAGCAAAGATTAATGCTCTATGAGACCGTAGTATGCTAAACTTTTAGAAACAAAGGGAGTGAAAATAGAAAATTCAAACTAGCAACGATAAATTCTTCATTAAATTAAGAAATTCAAAACAATCCCTTGAAAGAAACCATTTAGAAAACCATTAAAAGATCCTTGCTTTACAAAAGACCATGGCAGTGTACTAAAATTAAAAAATAATAATTTCAGTGAACAGATCAGTAGCACAGGAACACCTTTTTAGCCTTAAAGCAGAAAATTGAAGGTCATTTTTCTCTTCAGAAACCCAAAAGGACCTTGAATTCGTCGCTATTACTAGACTCATTATGATACACGAGTTAAATAAACAGGAAACAATAAATGCTTTTAACTTTTAACAAAGGCATTAACTTTTTCAAACACCCATCATGTAAAGCAATTTCAAAACAAGAAACAAGACAACCCATTTCACTCCTTTCTTCCCACCAAAAAAAGACCAGTGTTTAGTAGGAAGAAGAAACTCAAATAATTTGTGTTAGGATCGTCCCGATTAAGCAACGAACAAGTAAAAATAGTAGAAGAAATTGAGAAGATGAACACACAAATTTAACGTGGAAAAACCCCTCAAAAGAGGATAAAAAACCACGGGTAAAGATAATTTTACTATAATGGCAAAAGAATGAAGAGTACAAAAGATGGAGATAAAAACTAAACCCCGAAAACCCGAAAAATAAAGAACCCTCAAACGTAAACACAAAATTCTCTGAATGTGTTATGAGTTCTAATCTAATGGGTATCACTTAATTCTAAGATTGTAAAGGAGCCTATTTATAGGCTAAATTAGTAAATCAAATAAACTATACTAATAAATGCTAAATATATTATACTAATAAATACTAAATCTTCTAGAAAGAAAATATATTTTTGTTTAACTTGACTTGCAAGCAATCTCTTAGAATTTGGGTCACACAATTCTAACAATCTCCACCTTGACACGAATTCTTTCAATGCCATCTTTGCCAAAACCCGCCACGGGCCTATCTTGAACTATGCAGGGAATTAACTGAGTCGAATCTATGCTTAGAAGCTGGAAGACTTCTAGCCTTCGACTTGTGCACAGCCAAATCAAAACTAACCCGGGTCTGATTTTCACGAATACAGTGCCCTAACTTTTCAAAACCTGCATCCAAAAGAGAACCTCTCTTCAACGAAACGGTCATACCTTTTTCCCTCCTATGACCAAGTTGCCTCCGCTTCAAATGAGTTGACTTTGACTCCGTAACGGACGAGGGACGTCCGATTTCACCGGTCATTGTAGAACCTTCCAGAATATAAAGACTGCCGGTTCTTTTACCTTTTAACAAAACGAGAGCTCCACGAGATACTTTAATGTCGCTCGACTCGATGTTGATTCTACATCCTTTCAAGTCTAAAATACTCAAGGAGATGAGATTCTTTCGTAAATCAGGTACATACCTGACATCTGAGAGTGTCCTAATCGTCCCATCGTGTATCCTAATTTTAACAGTACCAATACCGATTATTTTACTAGATGAATCGTTTTCCATGTGCACAACTCCACCTTCAACTGAACTGTATGTGGAGAACCATTCTCTATTAGGACACATGTGGAAAGAACATCCTGAATCTAGGATCCACTCAGACGTAAGCTTGGAGTTATCGCTCGTTGATACTAACAAGAAATCATCACCGCCTTCATCGACCAAATTAGCACCAGCTACATCTTCCTCGTTACTCTCAGCAGCTCTTTTATTTCGCAGTTTATAACAATCTGCTTTGACGTGACCTAACTTTTTGCAATAGCGATACCTTTTGTCTTGTTTCTTTGATGCTACCAAAACGGAAGCTTGTCTATCTGCTTTGCTATTCAAATCAAACTCATTGTCGAGTTTGTCTCTACTCAACAAATGACCCTTCACATCTTCGAACGAGAGTTTGTCTCTGCCATAAATCAGGGTCTCCCTGAAAGACTTGTATGAAGAAGGTAAAGAGCACAATAATAGCATAGCTTGATCTTTATCGTCAATATAAACCTCAACGTTCTTTAAATCATTTAAAAGAGTAATGAATTGACTGATGTGATCTTTAAGAAGCTCACATTCGTTCATGCGAAACGTAAATAGACGTTGTTTCAACACTAAACGGTTAGCCAGAGACTTAGTCGCATAAAGAGTTTCTAACCTTTTCCACAAGGCGAATGAGGTATTCTCCATCAATATCTCCTGCAATACTGTATTCGCGAGGCACAACTGGATTGCAGACAAGGCCTTTTCATCAAGCTCTTCCCATTCTGTTTGATTTAGATTCTCAGGCTTTTTCCCTGTAACAACCTTTTCAAGCCATTTTGAACTAGAATTGCCATCATCCGAACTTGCCACAGATTGAAATTTGTCTCACCATCGAACTTTTCAATTTCAAACCTTGTTGCTGCCATCTCTGACCGGGCTGATCTATGAAAGTTAAACTAGCTCTGATACCACTTGTTAGGATCGTCCCGATTAAGCGACGAACAAGTAAAAATAGTAGAAGAAATTGAGAAGATGAACACACAAATTTAACGTGGAAAAACCCCTCAAAAGAGGATAAAAAACCACGGGCAAAGATAATTTTACTATAATGGCAAAAGAATAAAGAGTACAAAAGATGGAGATAAAAACTAAACCCCGAAAACCCGAAAAACAAAGAACCCTCAAACGTAAACACAAAATTCTCTGAATGTGTTATGAGTTCTAATCTAATGGGTATCACTTAATTCTAAGATTGTAAAGGAGCCTATTTATAGGCTAAATTAGTAAGTCAAATAAACTATACTAATAAATGCTAAATATATTATACTAATAAATACTAAATCTTCTAGAAAGAAAATATATTTTTGTTTAACTTGACTTGCAAGCAATCTCTTAGAATTTGGGTCACACAATTCTAATAATTTGAAGGCAATAATTAAGAAGACAGAGAGAGGGCAAAGAGGACCTGAAGTTCTCTGAGCAATTCATTGCAGCTTGTGCTTGTACGAGCACTGGTAACTAAAGGACTTTCAAAGGCCAACATTTTCACAGATCCTTCTCTCCCCAATGATTCAAAACCAAAATTTAAAAGTGAAGCCCAAGTTGGAAAAAGGAACACTCTTTAGCTGGTTCCCGGAACCAAAGTTGAAGAAAGGAAACTCAAAAGGAAGGAAAGTGAGAGGGAAATGAGTAGACATGAAAAGTCAAAAAAGACATTGCTTTGAAACAAACAACCTTGGCCTTCTTTCAGATCTGAAAAGCTTCAAATCAGAACACCCCCAACAAACGCTGTTTCTAAATAAATTGTTTCTTTCACCAAACTTTTTTTTTTTCTCTCTTAAGGAAAATGCAAAAACATTAACAACACCCACCAAAAAGGATCTGTAAACAGAATATGATAAAGGTAAAGTTTTGTTCCTTTATTTTTATTTTTTGGTTCTTCCTCAAAATTTTTGAAGATAAAAGAAGACAGAGACAACAATGATTGGTAATAAAGAAAGGAATTCTTAAGCTTTTAAAAGTGAGATAAAAAAAAGGGGGTTTTGCTTAAAATCTCTAGGGTTTGTCTAAAATGCCAATGTAGTACTACTACTAGTAGGTTAAAACTTGAAAGAGATTATCAAAGAAGAAGAGAAGAAGAAGAATAAAAGATCTGTTTTTTTTTTTTTCTCTCTTTTTTTCTTGGGTTTTGGGTCCTGAAACTGTTAAACACTCTTTGAGTTGAAAAAAAAAATAAAGTAAGTACACTGAAACAAAAATCCAATCTTTTTTTTCCCAAATATTAAATAATTGAATTATTTTGTTTGGAAAATAGTAAGAGGAAGGAACCGATGGGAGATCTATGCTTCCTGCATCGCTGACCCTCAGCGTGAATAACACATCCCAATAAAAACTGGGTTTTGGCGGTTAAAATCAGGCTGGCGCGTGGGATGTCTCGCATATACCTTTTATTTTTCTTCTGTGACGACCGACTCTTTCTCTTCTGGAGGTATTCCAAGGTTTATCATGCAAATAATGCATTTACTAGTTTGGTATTATTTAAAAAAAATAGTATTTTAAGTCCAAAATATATATATTTACGAATAAATCAGTTTTAATAATAATAATTAGAAAATAAGACATTTCCAATATAAATTAAAGTTTCTGGTGATGAAGGTGCGAGAATGGTGGGATGAAAGTTGAAAAGAGAAAGGCTTAACTGATAATTGCCCAATTTACTGAAATGGAATTGTTTGTGGTTATGACTATGTACTTTGGTTGGTACTTGATAGATACAAGTAGGTTGGGGTTTTTTTCCCCCGAAAGCTTTGGTTTACTTTCTTACTTTCAAGTATTCTTTTTTTTTTTTTAATGTGGATGTCTTTAGCATTGATGTTTAGTCGCTGTATGGGTTTTTTTTATTGTTTAATTAAAATGAAAATTATATTCGTCGATGAAAGGCATAATAATAATAATAATAATAATAATAATGTTATTGAAGAGGCTAAAATAAAATAAAATACAATATGATAGGTATGTTTGATTGACCTATGATCTGCCAACATTAATAACATCATTTTATCCCAATAATCATATAATTATTTTCTGTTTGGTGCTACCAATATTTAATTCCAATGAACAACTAACTAATCTTAATATAATTAAGGAAAATAATTCAAATTTTTTTTCAAATCTCCACTTCACCATTGAATGGATTAAGTTTAAGCAGGGAGAGGAAGACAAAGACAAAAAAATAGCTGGCCCTGGAGAAAATACAGGGTGATTGACCCTCTACGACAGAGACGATATGGGGGGCGGGTGGGTCTAATTGTCCCCAATAACTTTTATAACTTTCTTTCTTCCTATTCCATATTGTAATATATATAATTTCACACTCAATCCTTCACTTTTTAATAACTTCATTAAATTTCACAATTTTTAGATATTTGATAAATACATTATTACACTACATGTTTAGTAACTTTAAAAATGACATGTCACCTTTTCTTTTCTTTTTTCTAATAAACAAGGTAGGAATGATAAAAAAAAAACTCAATTATGACAATTCCAACTAAATCCTATTTGTTAAGGTTGAATTTTCTTTTTTCTTTTTTCTTTTTTGAAAAATTGGTTTCAAACGGGTCGGGTTGACTCAAATTTGTGGTAAATTTGCCTTGCCCCACCTCAATATATTTACAAAAATACCACTTATATATAAATTTATTTTTTCCTTTCAATAAATAAATATATATTATGTTTTAAGTCTAAATTCAAAAAAAAAAAATCTTATTTTCTTCAAAAAAATAATATAATTTTAAAAAATGTAAATTATTTACTTTAAAATAAAATATAAAATAATTAAATTAAATTTGGATTGGGTCGAGTCAAGTCTCCTATTAAATTTCAGGTTCGAGCAAGTTTTAATTTTAAGAGTTTGTGTCGGGTTGGATTCATCAAGGTTCTAGTTAGGATCGAGGTGGGCAAAAATCCGTCCATGCCACCCCGTTGCCATCCCTAAATAAAGAGTGGAAGTTGAAAGTAACACAATTTGAACTCATATCAAACAAGTGTCTAACAAAAACTTTAACCACGACTCTATTTAAGTTAAAACACATGTTACTTTTAAATTAAATTATGATATGCGTAATAAATTATGTTTTATTAACTGTCTAGTATAAATAAAATTAAATAAATAAATTATTGTAGTATACAACTTAACTAATAAAAAATTATTTGCATTACTTATTATTGAAATAAAATTTAAGATTCAAACCCGACAATCTTTTTGATAAAATATTATAAAAAAAATGAGAATCTTAATTAGGTGATTAAGAAATTTATCTAAAATTCTTAATGTCCCACTTCCAGCTTTGTTACCCTATTATTTCTCCATTCAATGATGAAAAATAATAAAAACTAAAGCAATTAAGCATCTAACACTTTCATTATTATCCTTCATACTAACTACTAAAAAAAAAGTATGTTGTGATGGATTATTAAATAAATATAGCTGCTTTCTTTCTTTCTAAATTAGCACTTTAGCTTAAAAGAAGAGAATTATTAGTATCATCATTAAAGTGTAAAAAAAAGGAAAGAACATCTCTCTTCAGGTTGGAAAAAAGAAAAAAGAAAAAAACATGTAACAATGTTTTGATATGAAATTTTAACTATGTATGTATATTTTTCCTTCACCAAGATTTAAGGTTCATTTAAGCATGTGTTGTCCAAATTGGATTGCTTAATTCAGACATTGAGATTATGCAACAATTATTCACTGATTATTAAGATTTAAGTGAAAATTTAATATAATTTGGTGTTGTCTTTAAGTACCCAAAGTTGTCAATGTATAATGACATGAATATGTTGGAAAGTAGTCATAATTTGAAATCGTCCAGTACAATTTTGTTGTACATTATAGGCTTTTTGGGTGATAATGTATATATGTATATAAAAGACATTGGGATGGGAGAAAGCAAAGGGGGTCATTGGACCAAACTAAAAGAGCAAGTTTGTCCTCAAAGTGAAGCTAGGAAAAAGAAAGTCTGGATAAGAATCTGACCCATTCATCGCAAGCTGTTCAACTCAGTGGTAAGAAATATGAAACAACAAACAATTCCATTCTTCACCATTCAGGATTTACTATATCTTACTTTGGAATATTTTCTCATGAAATTTCCTACTTCATCAAAGGACAATGGCCTACAAGCTATAACTAGCATCCCTAATTTTGGTATCATACCAATAATAAAATATGGATATAATAAGCTTAATTTAAACATAATATGATAGTTTCAGATATGATTAAACATGTTTAATGTACATGTTTTTGGCTAAATGAGTAGTACTTTTATTAAAATAAAACATTCCTTAAGATACACATTTACTAATCCAAATAAAATCAATTAAAACTGTCAAAGTAATTAAAATTGAAATCACAAAAGGTGAAACTTGAATTTGTATAATCCAATTGCAATCGAGATAGTATTTCATTAGGAAAAAAAATTATTAGATCAGATCAAAGCCAAATATATATATATTCAATGTTGAATAAAAAATTTAGACAAAAATAAAGGGTTTTTTTTTTCTTTTTAAACTTGCGGTTCCCTACGCCTCTAATTGTGTACCTACATAAACAGCAAGCATGGTCGTTGGGTGGGGCAGACATTCGTACAATTCCTTGTTTTTCTTTTGGGACAGAGAGTAGGAGCGTGGTTCTCCGTATTTTTGGTTTACACTATAGTTATTTCATTAAAATTAGTAGTTGGAAAATTATTTTTAGAAAATAAATTGATTTTATGAAAAAATTGAAGCTTTTAATAGGCTAATGGGATAAAAGCTACACGCTATGAAGTGATAAGGGAGTAGGCACTCATTTATCATTGAAAGTAAAACAGTAAACAAACATAACACGGAAGAGTTGTTTACGTTGTTTGGTTTCTTTATATCTGTGGAGCTTGGCTCAGTAAAAAATATCTAGTATCTTCAACACTTAACAACAAGTTATCCTAATCTATCACACACTCATGATAATTTCCTCACATTTATACATTGAAAAGTGATACTCTCACTACTAAATTCACTCATGTGAATTCAATTAGTAAAACCACAAGACAAAATGATTTACTATCAATATGCACTGATACAAAAATGTTCCTCACAAGGATTGATAAGTACTTGTTGGGGATCGACCCGATTAAGCAACAAGTAAAAAATAGCAGAAGAAATTAAGAAATTGAAAACACAAATTTAACGTGGAAAAACTACTCCAAAGAGGATAAAAAATCACGGGCAAAGATAATTTTACTATAATAGCAAAAGAACGAAGAGTACAAAAGATGGAGATAAAAAACTAAACCCCGAAAACAAAGAACCTTGAAAACATAAACACAAAATTCTCTAAATGTGTTATGAGTTCTAATCTCTAATGGATGTGATTTTCTAAGGTTGTAAAAGAGCATATTTATAGGTCAAAAAATAAAAAAATAATCTAGACTAATCAAAGTTTGATTGAAATAAATAAACAGAGTTTAAATGGAAGATTATTTCTCAAATTTGACTAAAATAGGAGTTTGATTTTCTAAGTTTGATTTGACTAACCCGGGTTTGATTTTCACAAACACAGTGCCCTAAATTTTCAAAACTTGCATCCAAAAGAGAACCTCTCTTCAACAAAAAGGTCATACCTTTTTCCCTCCTATGACCAAGCTGTCTCTACTCAAACGAGTTGACTTCGACTCCGTAATGAACTAGGGGCGTCCGATTTCAGTAGTCACTGTAGAACCCTCTAGAATATAAAGATTGCCGGTCATTTTACCTTTTAACAAAACGAGAGCTCCACGAGATACCTTAATGCCTCTCGATTCGATGTTGATTCTGCATCCTTTCGAGTCTAAAATACTCATGAGATAAGATTCTTTTGTAAATCAGGTACATACTTGACATCTGAAAGTGTCCTAATCGTCCCATCGTGCATCCCAATTTTAACAATACTAATACCAATTACCTTACTGGATGAATATTTTCTCATACGCAAAACTCCACCTTTAACCGAACTGTATGTGGAAAACCATTCTCTATTGGGACACATGTGAAACGAACATCCGAATCTAGGATCCACTCGGACATAAGTTTGGAGTTATTGCTTGTTGACACTAACACAAAATCATTACTGCTTTCATCGATCAAACACCAACTACATCTTCCTCGTTACTCTCATAGCTCTTTTATTTCGCAATTTATAACAATCTGCTTTAATGTGACCTAACTTTTTACAATAGCGACACATTTTGTCTCGCTTCTTTGATGCTACCAAAACGGAAGCTTACCTATCTGCCTTTTTATCCGAACCAAACTCTTTATTAAGTTTGTCTCTACTCAACAAATGACTCTTCATATCTTCGAACGAGAGTTTTTCTCTGTCATAAATAAGGGTCTCCTTGAAAGACTTGTATGAAGGGGGTAAAGAGCATAATAATAGCATAGAGTTAATCTGAACCTCAACATTCTTTAAATCATTTAAAAGTGTAATGAATTGACTTATGTGATCTCTAAGAAGTTCACATTTGTTCATGCAAAATAGAAATAGACGTTGTTTCAACACTACATGGTTAACCAGAGACTTAATTGCATAAAGAGTTTCTAACCTTTTCTACAAGGCAGATGAGGTCTTCTCCATCAATACCTCCTGTAATACCGTATTTGTGAGGCATAACCGGATTGCAGACAATGCCTTTTCATAAAACTCTTCCCATTCTATTTGATTTAGATTCTTAGGCTTTTTCTCAATAACAACATTTTTCAAGCTGGTTTGAACTAGAATTGTCATCATTCGAACTTGTCATAGATTGAAATTTGTGACACCATCAAACTTCTTAATTTTAAATCTTGTTGCTGCCATCTTTGAATAGGCTGGTCTACGAAAGTTGAACTAGCTCTAATACCACTTGTTGGGGATTGACCCGATTAATCAACAAGTAAAAAATAGTGAAAGAAATTGAGAAATTGAATAAACAAATTTAACATACAAATTTAACATGGAAAAACTCCTTCAAAGAGGATAAAAAGCCACAGGAAAATATAATTTTACTATAATGGCAAAAGAACGAAGAGTACAAAAGATGTAGATAAAAACTAAACCCCGAAAACCCGAAAATAAAAACCCTCAAACGTAAACACAAAATTCTCTAAATTTGTTATGAGTTCTAATCTCTAATGGGTGTGATTTTCTAATGTTGTAAAAGAGCCTATTTATAGGTTAAATTCATAGGTCAAATAATAATAAAATAATCTAGATTAATCAGAGTTTGATTGAAACAAATAAATAGAGTTTAATTTGAAGGTTTTTTCTCAAATTTGATTGAAATAGGAGTTATACTCAACAATACTTAATTCTCTCAGTACAATAACATATACAAGTCTCTCAATTAAATAGAATATTCCAAGACTTACTAACATAAGAAGATTTATATATCTTTATTAAATAACAATAGAATAAGTTGAATACAATATAATAATAAAGTACAAGGTAAAAATGGACACTTAGCAGCTAAGCAATCAATGTTCCAATTCAATCCAATATTCATGATCCAATGGATTAAATAAGGTGATCTGATTGAATCTAATCTACAAATTATGCTTCCCCAAGTGATATAATCTTCATTGATGGGTTAGATATCGTCTATATAATCAACACAACTCATAAATACCATTCAATAAATTATCAACATCTCAAATGTGGAAATGGTCTCAAACAACTCCATTGGAAAGGGAGTGAGCCTCCCTTGGTGTTCAATTACCATTTCTATTTCAAAAATCTCCCATTTGGCAATTCGTTGAATAAACATACACAATACAAGAATCTTTAATTGTAGCGCCCGATTCCCAACCTTTAAGGAGGATCCAAGAATGGTGCATTACAACCTTAAGGTCTTTAGGTTTACAAAAACAAATAGGTATATGCTATATTAATAATATGTAAAACATTTAAGCTTAAAGGCCTAAACACTTTTAAAACATAAAAGTTCATTGTAAAGATTTAAGGAAAGAGCACAATTTTACGAATACATTTTTTTGTTAAAAAATATTGTTCTTCAATTTTCAAGCCTTGAATCCACCCTCATTTGTCATGCACAATACAAAATCACTATACGCCTCACACAATATGTATCATCTGGCGTAGTCCTTGAAGGTTCATTTACTCCTTTGGTGGTCTTGAGAAGGGAAGATAAACAGAATAATATCATAAAACTTAGTGAGTTCCAAAAAGAACATTAGAATATTTATATGTCACACAAACAGAAAGACCCTTCCAGACTTAGTGGGATGTACAGTTCAACCATTAGCGAAGACACTCCATAGACTAACTTTATGTAGCTCACTTATTGATGAATATTGAACTTACAAAGACTTTAATAGAATAAGACTTATTTTAGCACATACACTACGCCCTAGTCCATGTTCAGAGATTGTAACATTCGTTGGTTCGTTCTTTTTTCCTCTTTTATGTTTTGCCAATCTGGTTTACATTAAACTTGCCTTACCAGAGGCTACATAACATCATTCATGTATCACAATCTACCAGTTCAATGCTCTTTGCAATAAAGGCAACGCCATGAATTCACTTATTTTGTTCTAACCATATGGTTCATTTTCAAAGTAAATTGAGTAATGACTTAGCACGAAGTAAGACCCTTTCATTTCTTACACAGACATGCAAAACCAGACTTTTCACCAAATAGGTAAACTTACCTTGAACCAGACATGTACAACACACACATAAGGTATGAAGGAACTCACCAAAAGATGCAGTAGAGACTAAATAGCAGGTCATTTGCCCTTGTCTTGAGAGCTTTCGAGAGTTTCTTAAGCTATAACATAAATAGTTAACTTATCATATCATGTTTTTTTAGAATAACTAAAAAAGCCTTCAAGAACACTTAATCAAGAAACCCAGAATCTGGAAGTTTCCTTCCCCTACTCTTTAGTCTGTCCTTAAAGCACGAAACCTTAGGGTCTTATAAATAATCACGAAAACAACTAGAGTTTCATCGTTATTTACTAGGTTTTCACGATGATGAATTTAAATGATTACATTGAACTTTAATCATTCAAACAGGCCTTGGCTCTAACGCTTTCCCGAAAAACACAGAGAGGATTGTTGAAAGGAAGTATGAATTGTTAGAAAAAGTATAGAACTTATTTAGGAAGCTAAGGTTGGCTTTATATGGCTTTATATAGATTTCAGGACTACTGATCCCTATTTGATATGCTTAAATCAGAGGAGGAACGACCCTGTTTAAGAGTATATCTTGCGTAATTGAGTGGAGTTACATGCAATCCTAGAAATAATGCGACATAAATCTACTGAATTAGAGTCAAATCTAATAGGGGGATCTATAGATCGAGTTAATGTGATAATAGGGGCTTTAATTAGAAAGAAATTTCAATTAATCAACCTAAAGTCAGTTGCTTTTACCCTCGAAAGATATATTAGCATAATTTAGGGATTTCTATGGATTAAGACACTAAGTAAATAATTGCGTAATTTAGATTGATAGTGATAGATGAAATCTAAATGAATTCTTTCCTGAGTATTGTTTCGCTTCTTGGTTATTACTCGATTATTTTTGTGATTTATTCTCTACCATGTTCGTTAGTTAATTAAATTAGTTAATTTTTTTTAATCAATCACCCCAATTATTCAGTTAAATAGTAGAAAGATAATAATTACTAATACTTTTAGTTTTTATGGGAACGATATCTTTACTTAATGTAGTTATACTATTAATTGATAGGTACATTTGCCTTAGTTAGATTTTTAGTTAGTTTACGACGCATCAGTAAGTAGCATCAAATCATTGATTATCGATGGCTTGAGATCCAACACATGCTGCAGATTCTTTGAAGCTTCTGTGAGTAGCATCGAATTATCCTTTACTGATGGCTTGAGATTCGGCACGTGTTATGAATTCTCTAAAGCTTGTGTGAGAAGCATCAAGTAAAGCTTATATAGTAACCATGATCTGAAACTTGTGTGAGCAGCCCAAATATGAAAACGGTAACTAAACGAAAATGAAAAGGTTGAAAAGATTGAATATGAAATTAATAGTTGAGTTTACAAAATGAGCAAAATTGAATAGCATGATAAAAGTGATTATGGTAGTACTTGTATATGAATTGGGAATTATAATCTTGTAATGTTAATGAACTAATCTCTTGGTCATTTTCTGAAATTATATTTGTATGTATAAGATGCAAAAGGAGTTGTCATGTTATGTCCAAATGTGTTTCAATTACTTAAATTAGTTTTAATGTCAATGTGAGTTAAGTTGATTTTCATATGGATTTACTAAGTATTAATTATTCTTAATCATTGATTTCTTTTCTCCTTGTAGATTGCGGAACATGTCAGTTGAATCAACTCGAAGATTGCATTATCCGATCATTGACTTAGTAGTTTTTTGATCACTTTATTCTGTTATGTAGCATGTACATAAGTGTTTATCTATGTGTTACTTATGAATGATAGTTAGGCCTAAACTTAGTTTAATGCTTGATCTTGTAAAGTTAATGTACACATATGCAATAGTACATGTCTTGGTAATTTTGGTGAGTTTAATGATGGTATTGAATGATTTATTATCATGTTAGTAGGTTTGGTATATTTTGTTGTGAAATGGTGCCAAATTGTGACATAATGATTTAGTTGATATGAGGATTGAGTAATTGATTGTTGATGAATGTTTTGAAATGATTTGAGTAGGTTCTAAGTGTGCTTTAAGGCACCATTTGGTTAGATTTTGACTTGGACAAGCAATAGGCACCAAAGTGGGAGCTTTTGACATATTTGGCAATTTTCAAATAGTTTTACAACAAATAGAATCCTAAAATGATATCGATACTGGACTAAAGTATCAATACTCTATTCAGGGTACTGATACTTTACAAAGGTATTGATACATTAGGCATTGGTTTAATTTTTGCAGAAAGAAAAAAGAAAAAAGAAAAAAGAATTACAAATTGGCATCGGTACTTGAATAAGTATCAATAATTTATAAATGAAGTATCAGTACCATATTCTAGGTATCGATACTATTGATTTTTTTTATCTATTTTTCTAAAACATCGAAGTTAAAAATGATATCGATAGCTTTTTAGAAGTATCGATACTTGTTGTGGAAACTTTGAAAACTTTCCAATTTGGTTCTATTTCATGTTTGGTTTAGCAAATGAGCTTTCGTAAGCTCGATTAAGTCCCGAAAAACATCGTATGACGTATTTATGAAATGTTATGATTATGAGTGTTTGTTTTATGGCATAAATTGACTATTAAATGTTGTAACTATTTCGGTACCGACTGTAGCATCCATAACTCGAACCTAGCGATCGGGTCGGCGGGGGTGTTATACATTCCATATATATTTGAAAACTCTTTTAAAATAAAATAAGGGAAAAAGCAGAATAATTAGTATGATGAACTTGGTTTGATAATTTACTTATTTAAGGCCTCAAATTTATCATTTTGGTAAATTTTAAAAAACATTGTAATTTAACATTTTTATATAACTTTTAAGCTTTTTTTAATAATTGTTAGTACTTTTTAAAATTTATATATTTTAGAAAATTTTAGGGAAAAATATTTTATAAATATTTTGGATATTTTTTGTAATTTTTTTAGAGGGATCAATTTGCTCAAATTTGAAACCGCCAAGGACTCAAAGGGTATTTACATCAATTTATTATTCAAGCTATTTGAATAATTTGAGTTGTAAAATTCATCTTGACTTGAACTTGAAAAATTGAATTACTTGTTCTAGTTGATTAAAAAAAACCAAATAACTCAATTTGATTAATTCAAAATTTTAAAATAATTTTGAATTTTTTTAATCCAAATAAACTTTGTGCTGCATAGAAGTCAAGGCCAAGATATTCCTATCAAGTTTTTTGGGAAAGTGATACTTAACTTTGATACCCTTGTGTGTTGATGCTGAGGTAAAGTCATTTCATCATGTGTTAATGATAAGAGTAAAAATTTATTAAGAATTTCTAAAAAAGAAGTCTAACTTTGATCCCCACGTATATTGAGTTTAGCCAAAAATATTCATATGAACTCGACACTTATAATTGTTGAGGTTGTTTAATATTAAAAAGTTATTTTGAGATTAATCATTGAAGATATGGAAATACACTATTTTAAATATATATATATCTTTAAATTAGTTATATATAAGATAAAATATAATCGATGCAATAGAAAAAGTAAAAGGTTTTACAAAAGCAAATTTTGATGCTCAAATTCTATGGTAATTTGTTGGTTTAGTTTTGATATATTTAAAATTTTGAAATTTTAGTCTCAATTCAAATAATAGCAGTTAAATTTTTTAAGTTAAATTCTACCATTAGTTTTGTACTATATATAAGTTGTGGATTTAGTTTCTGTTATCTAATTTGGTCATTTTTAATTCTTTTACTCATATGATAGTCATTAAGTTTATTAGCTAAATTAATGTGACTTTTTTGTTAGTACATATTATATGAAAATAACAAGTTGACAAGTCATTACAAATGTAATAATATCTCCTCTTTTTTTCTTCATGTCTGTTTTACGGTTCATGTTTAAAATTCATGGTTGCCCCTCCCAATAATGTTGCTTCCAAAGATTGAACATGTGTCTCCTCTTAAAAATGTAATTTGCCTATACCATTTTACCCAACACTTGTTAGTAACATAATTGAACATGTGTCTCCTCTTAGAATTGTTCATGCTTAGCTAAGTCCCTTTTAGCTTTAGCCTGGTTATTGCTCCGATAAGATAATCATGAGATATGAACCCATACTAAAAACTTTTCAATACGATATTCACTATCTCTTTAGTATATAGGATAGTACAAATTCGTCCCTAAAAGTTGATTCGATTTCAATTCAAAAAACGTGCATTGGATTGGAATTGTTTGCTGTATAGTTGGGAAGTCGAGTCGGCCGTGCTATATTCCAATTCCCGCGAACAAATTGACTTGTTCTATTGGAAAAAGCTAGTTGGATTTCATCAAAGGAGATAGTGATCAAATTTAAACGACCCACGCGGTTGAGGCCATTAATTCAAGTTGGGCTTTCTAGATCACAAAGCTGTTGAAATCTTAAATTACGAGCACGTGATTAGAAATTTGGTAAGGGCCGGTTTGCAGCTTGTACTGGAATCAACTACAAGAGGAAAAGTTGGCGATTATGGCATCCTTTGTCGCAATAACCAACTTATCAATTGAAAAGGAAAAACCATTTTTTAAGAATCAGTTCAAATTCGGAGCATAGCGAGGCTGAGGCTAAGTTTTAATATATTTAGTTACTTGATTTAATTTAATTCACTTAATTTTATTTTGCAATATCAAAAATCTGTTTTTATTTTATTTTATTATATTTTTGTTTATTTTATTTTCTCTATCAACTAAATTTCTCCTTTTATTTATTTTACATTTTTGCACGCACAGGTCGAGGGCACAACAACTGCCTAGACTCAGAAATTCGATCATGAAAATAAGAAAATTAGTAATTTGGTCCATGTGGGATTGCCCCTATTACTCTATACTACTATTTAATTAAGTTAGAGTTTAGAAATTTATATTTGGTGATTTCGACGCCCATTAGATTTTGGTGTCTTACCATTTTACCCAAACACTTATTAGTAACATAATAATATCTTAGCATGATAATAAATTTAGCCCTTAATATTTACATCTTTTGTCAATTTGACCCTTACACTTCTTTTATTTAAAGTTAAATTTGGTCATTAGCCTTTCAAAAAGTAGTCAAATCACTTTTTTTAACGGAAATGATAATTAAAACGTTATTTTTTAATGATGTTGGCATGGCAACCTGTGTGGCAGTCCACATGTGCTTCATGCTGACATGACACTATTTATCTTATATGTCACGTTAATAAATAATTTAATAATTACAAAAACATAATAAAATAACTCGAAATTAAAAAAAATTAGCACGAAATACACGTGGATTGCCTTGTAAGTTGCTATGTTTAAAAATTTAACATTTTAGTCAATATTCCCATTAAAAAAATAGCAATTCGATTCATTTTGAAAGGTTGATGGTCAAATTTGATTTTTTTTTAAAAAAATATTGAGGGCCAAATTTAGCTAAAAAAATAATAATGACCAAATTGACAAAAAATGTAAACGTTAAGGGCCAAATTTGTCATTATGCCTAATATCTTTATCACTTAAGATTTTGGGAATAGTAGAATATAATGTTTACCTTTTGGATAAGGATTGAAAATTCAGAATTTAAAAAGTACTTGAACTAAAAATGATCAAATTAGAGTACAAAGACTAAATCTGAAACATATATATAATACAAGGATTAATATTAAAATTTAGTGTAATTTATTTTTATTCAATGTAATTGATGTGGGGACATATTATGTTTTGATATTATATATCCACTTATTTAGATATCATAAGATAATATTGGATTTCAGTTGTTGTTATATACATATATATATATGTGCACCCTAGTCAGCCAAATAGTGTTTTATTTTAAATGAAATATCATCCCCAAAAATGGTAGAGCTTATGCCATTTTTGACTAATTAATTAGACATGGTGAGATTCTTTTGGCGATGCAGTTGAGGTGCTCGTGAAACACCGTCACCAAAAATGATTATGTTTATAGTTTCATGAGTTTAATTATATTAACTTTTCTCACTAAAAAATTTATAAATGTTGAGATTGATTTCAATATCTCTTTTATTATTTAAAATAATATTAAATTATTATTTTATAAATAAAATATTTTATTATATAAAAATTAATATTGTTGACTAAGTTCAAATTCGATATAAATAACAATACGACACCTCATCATTAGTGAAATGAAAAAAAGAGTCAAATCATTTTTTGATACTTAAATTTAGCAATTAGTACCACAATGGAATTTGAATTTTTTTTTCCAAGTTAATCCATAAACTTGACAATTATTTTCACATTAAGGTTTGAATTTTTGTTTTATCTAAATTAAACCGTGAATTTAGTAATTGTTCCCACATTGGAACATCTATTTTTTTTATCCAAGTTAATCCTTGATATTTCTTTGGAAAATCTAAAATTTAAGTCCCAGTGTAAAAATAATTGTCAAATTCAAACCCCAATATGGGAGTAATTGTCAAGTTTAAAAACTCACTCCAAGTCTAAACGTGGGAATAATTGCCTAGTTTAGGCCACTATATGAGAACAATTACCAAGTATAAAGGCTAACTTGAACAAAAAAATTTCACCCCAAAGAATTGCTGTCAAACTTAGGCCCTAATTAGTGATTAATCCAATGAAAAATAATGAAGAACTTATAAATAAATATTAATAAATTTATTTAAACTTAAAAGTTAAAACCCAAAATTTAAAATCCAAATGTATTATAAAATCTAAACCCTAAACTTAAAATCTAAAATATAAACTCGAAATTCAAAAAATATATAATAATTATAATTAATATTTATTTATAAATCCTCAATTACTTTTTTATCAAATGATAATATGTAGCGACATAAAACTCATGTACGATAATATTGTATTGAAATTATTATTATTTTTCTTTTTAATTCCAAAACAATTTGAACTGTTTTTTTTAGAAAAAATAAGTTTCCCAAACTACCCAAGTTTCCTACTTTCTATAATTATATTATAGCAATGTATCATTAGTTTGGCTTTACATTCCCTTTCGCCTTTGTCACTTTATCCACCATTGCTCTGCATTAAGCTCCCACAAATTCGACAACTTTATATGGGTAGGTCTATGTTGTTGTTAGGTATTCATTCAATATTACCTAATGAATAAGCATATTGATCTTCATCCCTTAAAATGATTTTAAGTTTTTAAATTTTATTTTACAAGGTTGAGTTTGGATGGGCGGATGAGGTGTGGTACGATGTATTTAATTTATTTTTTGTCTCACGTTACAATATTGTTACAATATTTAATTTCATTATTACCGCTGTTTTTACACTAATTACAGGTAAATACACCGCTCATTCAAACTCGTCATAATTCTTTAATGAACAGTATAATTACTTTTCAAAAGAAAAAAAAAAGTAAAAAATCCTTTAATTAAAGGACACTTATCTAACTGTTATTGTTTCTCTTGCCCGTTCAACTACAAATTCCAACGGATAAGCTTTCACCTACTAATTCTTCAATTTTTTGATTATTATGTCGGCCTAACCAGAATGGCACACACTTATATATATATATATTAATTTCAAGTACATAGTATGTAGATAAGAAGGCAATAAAAATGCTTCAATTCATGCCTAAGAATGTTTTTTCCCCTTGACTCCAGCAACATAAATAAATATCCTCTTCTCTAAACTTAAATGTATCAGCAAAGTAGTTCTCTCTTTTAAGTTACTTCAATGAAAATGAACATATTAATTTAACTCAGCATCACATTCAATTATACGATAATATTTTATAGATTTAAAATATGAATTTATCATTTAATTACTTAGTATTATTTATTTATATAAACACATTTTAATGACTAGGCTTTAAATCATGATGCTGAAATTCCCCTATATAAATTGTAATTTGATTTTGTATTTAAAATAATATATTTATTATTAATAAAGGTTAGGTGTTGTGATAAAACATATTGTATCTTTTGAGAAAAGACTCGAATTCAGACTTTAAAAATAATATTATTGAAAAGAATAACTATTAATCTTCATAAATTATAAAATAGAAATAAAAAAATATTTATTTCAGACTAATTTTTATAGTAAAAGAAACAAGTATGGTGAGAGTATTTAATGATAAATCCAATAAAAAAAATGAAAATTTGGGCAGAATGGCTTATCATATGATTATGAAGGTTGACATGATGAAGTACCTGAAAGACAATAATTTATTATTTCATCAATTCATTGATTCATTCGCATATCAATATTGGAAATAATGATTTCATAAAACTCAAACCATTCATTTAACATCAAAAAAGAAAAAAAGAAAGAAGAAGAAGAAAAAAAAAGAACCCTGAGGTAGCAGGGAATGTAGGCTAAAATGTAGAAAGAGCCAAATGGCAGATTTAAAAGATGAAAATTCGGAGAAAATGACAGAAAAGTAGTGTAAAATCAGTACAGATGGTATAAGCCATATCTACCTTCGTTTCTCATAAATGGAGTCCATAGCAGAAAGGTATAAAAAGCCTGCATATATGATATATGATATATGTGTATGTACATACACAATAACATCAATAGGACGTGTGGTAGAGCCCCCATATCATCATGCCAGCCAGATATGTGTACGAAAACAGTATTTGCATTTAAAGAACTGTCCCACACACAATTCCTTTAACCTTTGTTTCACTAATAAGCTTGATTATTGGCATGATCCAAAGCTGAGAGTCTTTACAAAGCTTTAACAAATAAAGCTCATTGATAGCTAAAAGAAAAATCTTGAATAAAACTCAGAGTATTCATCATTACTGCAATTATTATTAAATTTATAATTCCAACCTGTATGGTTTTTTTAATAAAATAGTTAGTTATAAAAAAATATAGTTCCCATCAAAATAACATGTTTCTAATACTAACTTGAATTTTTATATATTTTTTTAATTATTGGTGGCGATTTGAGATTTCAAAGTGACATAGATTTTCTATCTTATCAAAATGATGTCTGACCTACTATCTCGAGATCTCATTAGTGTTGAGAAAATGACATACAAACTAGTAAGAAACTAACTACACTAATTTTGTGAATAATCTTGTGAATTATTACTTGACTGAATGGGTGCATGAGTAGTGAATATATACACATTCAAGAGGAAATAACTGCTACTAACATATAACAAATTCAGTTGAAAATTGACTAACTATCTCTAACATTCACCCAACTACTACAACATCGAGACCTGAAGTAGCTGTCGGAGTCGACAAAAATGAGAAGAAGACAACGGTTTGGCAAGGATATCAACAACCTAATCACACGCGTGTACCTCACCAATAATGAGAGATCCATCAGCAACTTTCTCTCGAACAAAAAACAAATCAAGCTCAACATGCTTAAACTTTGAATGAAGGACAGGATTGGCCGCAATTGCCATGGTACTGGATTTATCACATCAGATGGTTGGTTTATTATCAGAAGACAACTGAAGTTCTCGTAATAAAGATTCTAACCATGTGATGTCAGTAGCTGCATCAACTAAACCCTAATGCAGGGTGTCAGTTGTTGACCGAGACACAACTTATTGTTTCTTTGAGCACCACGAGACAGGATTCCCACCAAAATACACACAATACCCGTGGTGGATCGACGATTATTAAAATCTAATCCCCAGTTTGCATCTGCGTATACGACAAGAGATAACCTCTCAGAAGGTTGAATATGTAATTCGTAGTTAATAGTGGCACAGGGATAGCGCAAGATGTACTTGATCTCCACAAAATGGACATCGATTGAAGTGTGTATAAACTAATAAATACGGTTAACAACATATGCGATGTCAGATCGAGTGAGAACCACATATTGTAATGCTCTGGCAAGACTTTGGTATTCACGAGGATCATCAAGCGAAGTTCCCACATGCTTAGATAGAGGACAGGAACTAATCATGGGTGTATGGACGCCTTTAGCCTTGTCCATATGACATCGGTCCAATAAGTCAAGGATGTACTTTCGTTGACACAGATGAAGAGCATAGTTGACGAACAAGTCACCTCAACACCCAAAAAATAGTGAAGGGACCCCATGTCTTTGAGTGAAAACTTGGTGTGAAGTCAGTGCACAAACGCATCAATCTCGACAAGAGAGTCACTTGTAATAATGATGTTATCAACATAAACCAAGACATACATATGAGACTTATTAGTGATATGAATAAATAACGAGGCATCAGATTTGGAAAGTAGAAAGCCAATAGAGACAAGAAACGCCTTCAATTTATCGAACCATGCCCTCGAAGCTTATCGAAAAATGTATAATTCTTTGTTTATCCAACATACAAGAAGCTAATCATTTGCATTAGTTTGAACATAACTAGGAGGTTGTTGTATGTATACCTCCTTAGTCAAATTACCATTTAGAAAGGCATTACACATATCAACTTGCCGTAATGACCACCGTTTAGTGACAACAATTGACAAAATGGTGTAAATTATGGCTGGTTTGACGACGAGATTGAACGTTTCATGAAAGTCATACCTAGGAACTTGTGAGAATCCTTTACTAACCAACCGTCCTTTTCGACGAGCCACTGTACCATTTGGATTTAGTTTTAAACAACAATTTGCAACCAATTAGCTTTTGACTTGGAGGTAAGGAAACTAAAGTCCAAGTATGATTGTGAATCAAAGCATCATACTCTTCCTGAGAAGCCATCTTCTACTCCTTACTAGCAAAAGCTTCGTCAATAATATGCAGTTCTCGTTAAGAAAGCTCAACAGTTAGCACATTTGATTTAAAAATTTCAACCTTCGATCGAGTGACCATAGAGTGAGTATTACCAAGCTTTGGTGGAGATTCAACTGGAGCAATAGAAATTTTTGGTGTAGGAGAGAAATGGTAGGAGTCATGAGCCAAGATAGTGGTGAAATCGACATTTAGAAAAGAGGAGTCCAGAGCATATTCGAGAATAGAGGTCAGCAAACTGTCCAACAGAGCATCACTCGAGGGCTTCATGCATGACAAAGTGAATTGTATAAGAAGAAGAGAGGTGATGACTCGATTGGATGTTAGAGAATCTAGCAGAGCATGAGGAGAGAACAAAAAATGATCCTCATCAAATACCACATGTCGAGAAACAAACACCCTTCCATCCAGAGCAAGACATTCGTAACCTTTGTGTTGGAACTATAACCAAGGAAAGTACACGATTGATAATGAAACTCCAACTTGTGTTGATTAAACGGTCAGAGATACGGATAGCAACAACATCCAAAAACATAAAGGTGATCATATGTCGGGGGAGTACCATAAATGACCAAGTATGGGGATTGATTCTAGAGGACTAGAGTGATTGATAAAGTGAACATCACATGAAAAAGCATACCCCCAATATTTCATCGACACATGGGCTTGAACAAGTAATGTGAGCCCAATTTCAACAATATGACAGTGCTTTCTTTCAACAATCCCATTTTGCTCGGATGTGTATGGATACGTAACACGATGAAGAATTCTATGCTGAGGCAACAGGGACGTGAAGGAATGAAATTAACCACCTCAGCCACTTTAAAACTTCTTGACATCTTTGCCAAACTAAACTTTAACCAATTTCTAAAACTGAATAAAACAGTCAATAACTTACGACTTTTTTTTAAATAAGAAGCAACCATGTAAACCAGATATAAACATCAACAAAAGAAATATAATACAAACTAGTCCCACAATTAACAGCAACGAGTCCTCACAAATCAGAAACAACTAAATCAAATGGATGATGATACATGGTAGTGGAATCCAAAAATGATAATTTGTATGACTATGGTAGTGGAATCCAAAAAATGATAATTTGTAAGACTTCCCTTTTTGACAAGCAGAACGCACACGTTGCAATTCATTAGTATCAACAACAACATTACAATTCTTTAAAATTGAACTAACAACATTCGATGACAGATGTCCAAATCGACAATGCCACAACTCAAACAATTTGAACTTGGTGCCCAACTCTATATTGTGAAGAGAAAGCTCAGCACCTCGAATGAACCCCATATTGACAGAAGATGACACCAGAGAAAATCAATATAATCCCTCATGTGTGTGGCCTTAGAGCAAAATTTCCTGAGTCTGTGTATCCTTTACAAGACAATGAAACGGGTGAAACTTGAAAAATATATTATTATCCCAAGAAAATTAAGAAACCAAAAGAAAAAAAATTCTGAATCTTAGGTACATGTAACACATTTGTTAAATGCAACAATTTACGAGAAGTGGAAATTGTGTTATAGCCAAAACGTTTAATCCATGCACTCGTACAATCACCCATAAGTAAAGGAATATTACCTGAATATTCACTTAATTTATTTAACAATGAGGCTTCTTGACACATGTGATTAATAGCACCTGAGTCGGGGTACCAAACCGATGATTCTGTAGATTGATGGGGCAATGAAACTGTAACAGCCCAATTTTGGGCCTAGTCAGAATAGTGGTTTCAGAACCACTATTCTGAGGTCAGAGAAATTATTTTTAATGTTATTTTATATGTTATAGCATGATTACATGAGTGCATAAAAATTTTGGTGAAATAATTTTAGCGATTGCTTGCTTAATTTTGAAAAAAGGACCAAATCGCATAAAGTGCAAAAAGTTTCGTTCTACTAGCTAAAGGTGTCAAATAGATATAGAACATTAAATTAGGGTCTTTATTGAGTAAATAGACCATAATTATATTAGTGGCTGATCAAGGAGACAAAAATATTGTAGGGTCAAAGTTAGGTGAAATGTTGGTGACTAATTTGACTAGTAATATAATAAAATAAAGAAAAAAAGGTATCATCTTTCATCTTCCTTCTTCCCCACTGAAAATAATAGCAAATAGGGGGTTTTGAAAGCTAAAAAATATCAGCAACTTATATCCCTACAAGTAAGTGATTTTGATGGCCTTTCTTGATAATTTTTGTACTTTTGGGACACTTGTAGCATAATCTAGCTAATGATGGGACTATTTTGCAAAACGGTTGAAAGTATAGGGTTTTTCCATGAGAGTATTCATGTTTTTTGCTGAATTTTTATGGAATAAAATGAATATTGGTTGTTAAATAAACAACTTTTGTGGAAAGGATTTTCATGAAAACACCTATTATGGACCATTTTGTAAAGTTTGTTAAATGGATGGGAATTGTGTGAAATAATTGGAATTTTGAGTTGCTACAAGAGTAATAAAGGTTGGGATCTTGGCTAATGGGGAAATTTGATAAAAATTATTTTACGAGCCTAGGGGCAAAATCGTAATTTTTGTGAAAGTCTAGGAGCAAAATGGTCATTTTGCCAAAGTATGAATTGTGGAACGCTTAATTTAATGTGATGATTAAATGATTAAATTTTATTATTTTTGATCAAGAAAATCGAGATTTGGGCTTAAATTAAGAAAGTACGTGGTTTAGGACAAAAAGGGAATAACTAGTCGTTTTTGTATTCGAGGTAAGTCCGTGTGACTAAATAAGCATATTATCCATGTTATTGTTAATATACTTGAAATCTACCTTGCTATGATTTTATTAAATTATATGTTGATGATATTGAATATGAGAAAGTGATACCAAATGTAAATAACATTTATGTGATGATTGGATACATTGGAAATTTGATGGAATATGATATTCCATTGAAACGAGTAAGATGTATATTACAACTTTATCGTTATTATGCATTTAATGATTGATTTTGCATAAAATGTTTGAATGTGGCTATGAGTAATGTATGATGAGATTAATACGGGAAACTCCCGATTGAACCATAGGAGTAGATCGGATATTCATGCCATGATGCTAGGGAGATATGAGAGCTAGTGCAAGACCATGTCTGGGACATGGCATCGGCCTCGAGATATGAGAGCTAGTGTAAGACCATGTTTGGGACATGGCATCGGCCTGATATGTGTCAGTGTAAGACCATGTTTGGGACATGGCATCGGCACCGATAGATGAGAGCTAGTGTAAGACCATGTATGGGACATGGCATCAGCCTCGATATACGAGAGTCAGTGTAAGATAATGTCTGGGACATGGCATCGACTTTGATATGTGTAAGATAATGTCTGAGACATGGCATCGACTTTGATATGTGAACCAGTGTAAGACCATGTCTGAGACATGGTGTTGGCACTTTACCCTATGCTTGAGGCTTATTGAATATCCTGTAGTATTCCAAATGGTTCAATGGGAAATTTAATATTTATGTCGGAATAAGAGAGGTTATGACCATGATGTGAGTGATACAGGTACTTGCATGAAATTCATGAAATGCGTGCTCAATGTATGTTGTATGATTAGTAAGGAATGAAAATGAGTAAGCTATGTTTATGATCATGTTGAAAAGGTATAGGTATGTACAAAAAATTCATGAGAGATGAGCTCGATGTATATTAGACTTTTGGTAAGAATTTAAATGAGTAAGTCATACCTATGACAATGACTTTGTGACAACCTTGTAAATATTAGGTCGATACCTATGATGTATAATTATATGGTAAATTTGATGGATAATTATGTATGAAGCTTTTAGGTTGAATTAAATTGGGACATGATATGTTTATCCCTTCACCTTGTGGCCTAATGAATATGAAAAGAGAAATTGATTGGCATGAAAGCCTATTTAAAGATAATTATGAAAGGGTAAAATTAGCATTGAAAAAGTTTTGGACAATAGCAGCAGTTTGACTTTGAAAATCCACCAAAAATTGTGAAAATCGAATTAGAAGCTGAATAAAATATCAATTTAAAGCTTATTGAGTCTAGATTCATATAGAAGAAATAATGTAAGCAAAAGAAGTTCATATTATGAGATATTTGAATTGTTTTGAGACAGAGTCAGAATGATTTCGAAATCCCTTATTCCAATTTGGGAAAATCGTTAAAAATTGTATAAAAATAATTAATGGTTATATTTTATATTCTTAGAATATTTAATGAGTATATTCTCAAAAGAAACAAAAGAAAACATCATCTGAATCCTGAAGGGGGAGATAATTATTTTTTAGTGAAGAGGGGTCGCAACTATTAGACAGCAAAATAGGGGTGAATTTAAAGAATAAACTATACTTATTTGCTAGGCCAAAAATTCTGAAAATTTTATGGTAAGAAGATATGTGAGTCTAGTTTTAGAAGAAATTAGTGGATCTTAATTTGGAGTTTTTTAGCTCTAGATATAAATAATTTAGTTATTGCAACTCGAGAAAACAACTTGACTTGAACATAAGCAAAAGCGCAAATATTATGGTATTACCTTGAGAAGCAAGTTGACAAATTGCTTATTAATTTCATACGGTCTTACTAAGCTATAAAGATTACTCCCTTCCTTTCCTTTTCTTTAGTGTTGACAGGTTAGCTCGGGATTGGAGGTCGCCGGAGGCAGTACCATACTATCAAACCATTACCTTTGGAATATTGATAGATATATGCTAAGCGCCTTCAAGTGAGTGGCATGTATAGCGACTTGGTTTTTTTTTATGATATGTGTTAACATGACTAGCCAAATGTATTGGCCTATATTGAGTTATTTGTATATGGCCATGAAGAGTGACTCATATTGATTATGGTTTGTGAACCTATCTATCTATGCTATGATCTAATGCTTGTGATGTGATTATGCTTGTTGGCCATATATGGTTGGTGTTATAAAATATGTGCATGATAAATGTTTTATGACCAATCTAAATGGTCATGGCCATGAATTAAATGTGTAATATGGAAATAAAGATGTGAAGGATTAAGGGTAACTTAAAGGCTTAGAAAATAACCTAAGTGTTGGCCACACAGGCTGAGACACGACCGTGTGTCTCAACCGTATGGGGGACACAGCCTTAGCACATGGGCGTGTGGCTTGGCCGTGTGGTCCAAATTATTCACTAACGTCATAGTTAGAGAGTTACACGGCCTGAGGACACAAGCGTGTCGAAGGCACAAGGGCGTGTCCCTGTGTCTACACGGGCGTGTGATCTTATGTCATGGAAAATTTTTCTAAGTTTTCCTAAAACTTTTCAAGGTTCTCGGTTTAGTCCCTAACTACTTTCAATGCATGTTTAGAGCTTAGTAGGCCCGTGTATGAGACATTATGCATGTGTATGAAAAGTTTTGATATGAATGAAATTTTGTAGTTCGGTTTTTACATGTTTGTGAACGGTTAAGTCCGGTAATGCCTCGTACCCTGTTCTGGTATCAGACACGAGTAAGGGGTGTTACAGAAACATTCGGCCCAGCAGAAATGTCACTAGGTAAAATAGGCTTGGTGGAGTGAGCATTTGGTGGCAAAAAAATAGACCCAAATCCAGGAACATTTGGTGGCCCCGCAGAGTGAAACATGAAAGGCCCACTAGATTGATGTTGAGCAAACCCAAACTGAAACGATGCCACACCAATACTATACAAAGTAAACCCAGGCGATGGCCCAATTGAAGCACTAAATAGTTACTCCCAAAATACCCATCACGCACAGACTGAGAACTAGGCCCAAAAGTAGTAGGCGACCCAAAACCCAACGCATTCGGTTGAGACAAATAGGTGACCTAATTAGCCATTGGGACTAATAATGGAACTGGGCTGAATTGAACCCAATTAAGGTTAAATGAAACCCTATTAACAGATGAAGTACGAAATTAACGAAAATTAGAATCCCCATTCGTAGTAACCAAGAAATCTCTAGGGGATCGAGAGTGGAAATTCATCGGAGGTCAATCAAACAATCGATCAAACTGGTAATAACGCCACTGGGCAAGATGACTGACACGCCCAAAAATCTGACATTGAGGTTGGCCTCAATTTCTCTGACTGTGACCATGGTAAGACCTCGAAAAATAATACTCAGTCGTGGGAACTGACTGAGAAGCCATCGCCGGAGCATTTGATACATGTAAGTGTTGAACCATGTTTGCCCGAACCCTTCAAAACAAACCGCTTCTGCCTTTGTTCACATTCTAATATAATATTGACAAGCCGGTCCATCTTCAAATGCTCCATCAAAAATGATGCGAGAGTGAGAACTGAGTCAAATTTGACTGAAAGACTAGCAAGTACAATGTCTACTTGTTCCTCAATGTAAACAGGATAACCGAAGACTTCAAAAATATCACAGATACCTTTAATCTTGGCCAAGTACTCATTAGTAGATAGAAGTCCTTTTTTTAATGAGTGTAGATCATGTTTCAGCCAAGAGACCTTAGCACTAGAGATCGCGACAAGTAACTGGCACGCCTTGCTCCACATTTCATAAGTAGATGAGGTACCTATAAAATATGACAATAGATCGACACTAACTTTGGATAATAGCCAAGAAGCAAGAAGTTTATCTTATTGACGGTAAGTGATAAAATCGAGATTAGAAACTAATGTCGTTTTGTGATTGGACACAAGTCGAGATAGGATTGGGAAAGTAACATCGAGGTAATCAATAAGATCATATCCATCTACAATAAGTTTGATTCGATGTTGCCATTGAACATATGTGCTTTCTGTAAGTTTTACGGTTTCATGTCTAAGAAAAGACTACACCACACGAAATCCATCGAGGAAACCAAGCGAGGAGGAAGGTGAACAGGAGTGGAACTTCTTGGGAACTCATCAGGTGAAGGAGTAGCCATCAAACACAAAACTTAGCCCAGGAGACGGCGACTGATACGATGAAATAATGACATACAAACTAGCAAGAAACTAACTACACTAGCTTTGCGAATAATCTTGTGAATTATTGCTTAACTAAATGAGTACACTAGTAGTGAATATATATACATTCAAGAGGAAATAACTGTAATGACCCACACCCGAGTCCTACACCGGGACGGGATACGAGGCGTTACCTCACTTAAACACATGCATTCCAACATTTTCGAATCATTAAGACTTGATCAAACTTAAAACTTTTTCAAACTTTGTTTAAATTCCTTAACATGGGCCTACGAGACCTCAAACGTCCATTCGAAACCATTCAAGACCAGCTCGGGTCCTTAACCAACTTTAGAAAATTAACCCTTGAAAACAGGGCACATGCCAGTGTGAAAGGGTAAAACGCCCGTGTGGTTTTTATGACATGGTCGTACTGATGGCCTATGTGACACACACGGCCTAAGCATCTAGGGACATGCCTGTGTCCTATACCCGTGTGAATTTAATTCCAAATTTGAACCTACAGGGGTTTTCACACGGCCTGACACACACCTGTGTCTATAGCCCGTGTCCCTCATACGACCATGACATGCCCGTGTCCTAGCCCGTGTCTAAAAACCATGACATTCTGTTTCTAACTTCAGCACCTAATAAGGGGCACATGGCCAAGGCACACACCCATGGCGAGAGGCCGTGTCCTTAATACGACTGAGACACACGGCCGTGTCTTTGGTCGTGTGTTTACTATCATGCATACTGACTTGAAATTTTTACGTGCAGGGGACACACGGCTGGACAACATGCCCATGGGGTTGGCCGTGTGTCTCACACGGCCTAGACACACGCTCGTGTGTCTACCTGTGTGGACAATATGAGGCTATCTACCAAGCCCTTGCCACCCTAAGACACAAATCTAACACCAACCAACACATCAAAGTCTAAATTAATATGATTGCACAACCAAACAACATAGCTAAGGCCTAAATACAATCCATGTACTCAACCATACCAACAATTTCACATTCATGAAAGACTACTTTGCATTCATATAATAACTTTCAATGTTAGCCGTTTTTCATGGCCTTATACAAAATGAGTCAAATATTGAAGCAAGCTAACACATTTGACCCCAAAACAATGTGACACTAAAACAAAATCAAAGAGTCCTGTACATGCCATAATCAAAGTTTGAGAACTAATTATACCAAGTGCTTCAAATGATAGTGTGATCGATGCCTCCGACGTCCGTTGATCCACGAGCTAATTAGGCGGCACTATAAGAAAATGGAAATGAGAGGGAGTAAGCATAAAAGCTTAGTAAGTTGCATGAAAATAAATGTAACAACAACTTTACCATTCATCATCATCATGCTCATAATACAAAAGTAGGTATAAGTACAACTTACTCATCACTATCCAATACAATTCACATAGCATATTTTGAGCTCACATCTCATACCTTTCAAATAGGTACCTGTACCACTCATAACATGGTTATACTTTTCTCGTTTAACTTAAACTGTAACTCTCACCATTGAACCATTTGGAAAGTTATTAGATATTCATTAAGCCTTAAACATAGGGTGTAATGTCGATGCCATGTCCCAGACATGGTCTTACACTGATTATCGAAATCGAGGTCGACGCCATGTCCTAGCCATGGTCTTACACTAGCTCTCACATCTCTATGCCAATGCCATGTCCCAGACATGGTCTTACACTGACACCTCTATACGTGCCGATGCCATGTCCGAGACATGGTCTTACACTGACACATCCCGTAGCCGATGCATGTCCTAGACATGTCTTACACTAGCTCTTGTTTCAATGCCAATGCCATGTCCCAGACATGGTCTTACAATGGCTCTCATAATGTGGTTGATGCATGTCCTAGACATGTCTTACACTAGCGCACAAATGACCTAAATGTCATGGCATGGATATCCGATTTATTCCTAAGGTTCATACGGGAGTTCTAATATATCAAAATTCATCATACATAATCATTTCCACAAACAAGCAATTTATGCTATATCAATTTACATACAACTTACCTCAGATTACAAATGTAGACGACTAGCTCGGCTTAGTCTACTTGCTTTGTTTTTCTCGGTCTAGGCCTGGATTTTGTAATTCTTGATCTAAAATGATAGAAATTCATTTATCTCATCAAAAAATTACTCTAGACACTCAAAAATTCATAATTGGGAAAAATGACCATTTTACCCCTAGACTTTCACAAAATGACCATTTTACTCTTAGACACGAAATTGATTTTTATCACATTTTCTCACTAACCAAGCCTAGCCGATCACTTTTGATACTAAAATCATCCCACAATTCTCATTATTTCACACATTTATCACCTATTTTACAACTTATGCAAAATGGTCTTTAATTAGGGTTTTCATGGAAACTGCTTCACAAAAGTTGTTTATTACACTACCATAACTCCTTTTCTTCCATAAAATTTCAGAAAGAAACATGAAAAGACTCATGGTAAAACCCTATACTTTCAAATATTTTGCAAAATAGTCTCCTCATTTGAAAGCTCATGTTACAAGGGTTCTAAAATTACAAAAATCATCATGAAAAACCATCAAGATCACTTACTTGTAGAGAGATTAAGTGGCTGAAGTTTTCAAACTTCAAAACCCTCCTATGGCTGATATTTTCAGTCAAGGAGAAGATGGGAAAAGGGATGATATGATCCTATGTTTATTTCATTTTCTTTTTAGTCAAATACGTCACCAACTTCACCTAACATTTGACTAAGTTAAAATCCTTATCTCATGGCCGGCCAAACACTATTTTAGGGCCTAATTTCACTTAGAAAACCCCCAATTTATGGCACATGGAAATTTAACTCCGTTAGCTATCAAATTAAAACTTTTGAACTTTATGCGATTTAGTCCTTTTTCGCGATTAAGCTCACAAACGCTAAAATTAATTCACCAAAATTTTCATGCATCTTTATAAACATGCCATCACACATAAAATAATATTATTATAATTTCTCTGACCTCGGGTTAGTGGTTCTGAAACCACTGTTTCGGCTAGGCCCAAAATCGGGCTGTTACAATAACTACTACTAACAGATAACAAATTCAGTTGAAAACTGACCAACTATCTCTAACATGTGGCAATTTGAGAAGCAATAAATTTACTAAAATATTGTTTGCTTCATGTTATTATGGTAAATAATTAAGTAAATAATTTATTTTTTATAATATTTAGGAAAAAATTCCAAACTACCCAAATCCAAAAATAATTGTAATTTCACTTGTAGCACCCCAAACTTGACCTAGACGGTACGACCAAACTTGGAGAAGTTACACCAACTTGTTTGAAAACCCAGAAATCTAGTTTGAAAATGTAATGTAAAAACTAGAGTTAACTTTGACAATTCATTTTTCAGATTAAAGGAAAACTCCTTATTAAAGCCATTTATGTTATTATAGAAAACCACTTAAATGTTCACTTTATTTTGCAACGGAAATTTTTAGATTTTTAATTTGAAAATGGTATTCTAAATTGTTAACTTCTATGATTTTACAGTTTTAAATTAAAAAACCAAAACATGACGAACAAAACAAAAACAAAAAACAAACTCCAAAAACGAATTTACAGTCCAAAAGTCCAGAAAAATTAATGTCAAAAACCATCATATTTAATTTAACCAAATAGACAATTTGAGCTCCCGCACGCCATCCAATCCTAAGTTTGTTGATTACCTGAAAAGTCAGATATGAAAGGGAGTAAGCTATGAAGCTCAGTATATAACAAAACTTAAACAGAGAACACATATTACACAATAAACATATCAGAGTGTCATAAGGAATTCATCAGACTCGAATGGCAATATTACACATGCATGGTTATTTCAATGCAAAATTTTTAGAAAACACAATGTAATTTTTAGAAAACTTTCTACCCAACTCTGTTACACACAAAATTATAGTTCCTCAGAACTTGTCCATCCAAAAACACACCAATTAAGTCATATCGGGTTGCCCTATAATAATAGTTTATCTAAATGCAATTAAATTGTCAGATTAGACATATTAGGTCAAGCCACTAAGTTGCAGCCAAGTAGCTAGAACAGATATGTGTCTATGCCACCAGATAGTACAAATCATTAAACTACCAGAACTTCTTCCTTAACATATCATCTCAACCCCATGCAATGTGACATGGCATGCAAATATAGAAACAAAAGGATAAGAATGTTGAACATGCATTCATATTCTTAATAGAAACCAGAAAGCATTCAATCTCATGCTTTGCAGTCAGATATATATCATATTACAAATCACTTTAACCAGAAAAGCCACAACGTCATGTGAATTGGAGTTGAAACAAAGCATAGCTCATCGTTTATCATATATACGTGACTAAACATCAAACAAGCAAACAGAACTCCCATATTAACAAGTAAAATATGAATCACACCTACTGACATGCTTGCAGATGTTACATGTGTGATATCAATCTTACCGTTATCAAATATAAAAGTCACACATATTATGCATATCAGATTTTCAGAGGTTATATTAACAAAAGCAGAATATTAGTTTTCGCGTTTTACGATCTTATTTATATAGTACAAACCCTAAGGAAGACATAAATTTGATTCATACATAAAAATGACCCTAGGGTAAATTTTCAATAAATAGGCCTAGACGTCTGTGTGGCCTACACGACTTGACAGATGACCGCGTGACGTCGACAGTGGGCTTTACGGCATCGTGCCATTCTTTATTTTTTGAAATTTCAATTATACACTTGATCTGTTTTTGATGTCGACTCAACAACGAGAATTCCAAAACCTATAACGATGGTTAAACCAACAATATTATCAATGAAACACAAGATTAAACCACTAAAAAATCGAAATAACTAAATGTTAGGCCTAATCAAACAAAATAGCCCCTAACCGAAAACGTGAATCACTTACCCAACAGAAATCAACAGCCTACAACAATGCCTAGGTCATCGAAGAAGAGTTGAATACTTCACGATTAACACCTAAAAAATTCCCACACAACAAAGCCATCAAATCACAAACACCACTAACCAAGAATTACTCAAATAACAAATAACCAAAAACAAACCTCAGAAACAAACGAACACCCTACTTACACAAAACGTACCTTACTTTGGTATTCCAGACGTATCCACTAATGAAATTTTGAACATTTAGAAGGAAAAATAAATGAGAAAGAAGAAAGAATTTGGAAAAGAAAGAAAATAAGTTTGTCAACTTTTTTTTTCCGGTAACCAATGTGAAACCAACAATTAGGAGAGTGGGAAAGGGAATGGATAATTGTGGAGAGATTTTAGAAAAATAGTTTTAAAAAAATAAAAAATAAAGAAGAGTCCTAACTTATCAAATTTACTACTGACTTATTTGTTGACTAAAATTTGAATTTGGTTCAAACACCAACAGTATGGGTGACACAAGCAAAATAATGCAAAAATATTCTCCACTTTGTACATACAAGGTCTCAAGCACGGAATCTCTGAGTAAGTTGAAGCCTTACCATTGAACCAGCAGACTTGTTCTTGTCAACACTTGAGCAAAATTAATTTTTAAACCAGAAACTCAAATATAAGGGTTGGAGCAAAAATAACAAAAATTCAAAGGAAGGGATTTGAACATAAGACCTCTCACACCCAACCGCAACACTTAACCACGGAACCTAATCAATCACTTGTCATAATCTTACAACATTTAACTAAAAGCAGGGCGAGACCACTTTCTCAATTTATTAACCTAATTTCTAATAGCCCAGTTTTTGGGATGTGACAACTGTCCACTCCTTAAAAGAATTTCGTCCTTGAAATTCTCGTTGTCACTCCATTCACTTAACCACACAATTCGAAACTCCTTACTAATACTAACCATCATGCTATCGCTGCACAACTCTAATTTTAATGCAATCCAAACAATATTTCACTCCTAATCCAGATAATATTTCTAACAAATTTTATATTAATGTTATAGGTTTATTAAGACTATAACACTCATCCTTCCTCTTACCATTATTTATTTTATCGTAAGTGATATATTATATACTATTTCATGGTGCCAATAGTCACATACAGATGATGTGCTTCTTTTTTGTGTTATACCAAACGTTAAGTTGAGTTTTGATAATGGTTAACTCAAGTATTATGCGCTCGTACCTCATCCTTAAATTTTAATTTTTCAACATAGTTATGTTAATTCTCCATACCACATGATGAAACTTTATATTTTTTTCTTGAAAGTTCACAAGAATAATACCCCCACCATGTTAAATTATCCATTATTTTGCTAAAGAATGTTATCAAAGATATCCTTTTTATAACTATCAATTCCTTGTCTTAAGATATTCATGGTGACCTCTTATATTTTCTTGTCATGATGGTTAATAGGTGTCTATGGATATACATTTTTTAGTCAAATGCACACTTAGTTTGTGCTTTTTTTAAGTGAAATTATTTAGCTTAGTAATGATTATTAGTGTTTTAGTGTTTTTAGATTGTTTTTTATTTGTTGGATTTTATTGAATTTCATAATTTTATCATAGTTTTTTAAGTACTCTTATTATGGCTTTAATGTGTAGATTAAAGGAATAAGGTATTAGAATATGAAGAAAGTTAGTATGTTGAGTTGCCACCCAAGGGATAAGGAGGTCACGATGATTTTAATTATTTTGGAGAATTTAGAAAAAGGTGAAAAAGCTTAAAAAATGGTGAAACAATGGAAAAAGGGAAGGCGTAAAGTCTATGGTAGTTAAGACATCTGTTATTGCTTGGTGCTTAATTTGTGAAGGCACACAACGAAAGTTGTAACACGAAGATCTTGGTGTGTTGCAACATGTGTTGCGGCATTCCAACTTGATCTAGATTTAAAAGGTGCCAGATTAGCAATCAAAAGAATCATTTGAAATTTGGGTAAGACATTGTAATGCACAAAAAAAGAAGTCAAGATGTGACCCTAAAAATTACCACATAATAAAGGCTAGTTTAAAATCTTTCATTGCCGAAAATTCAAATGAATTGTTCCTTTTACCTTATTTTCAAAGAAAAAAAGAAGAGATAGAAAATAAATAAGAGAAAATTAGTTTTCTAAATAGTTTTTGATTCAAAGTCTTTGCTGCAATATTCTTCTTTGTAATTTCTTTACTTTCTCTTATAGTTTTTTAGTTTTAATAGATTACAGTTAAATTTCCTTTAGTTGGCTCTTTAAACCTTCATTTGAATCTAAAAAATAACTGGAAAATTTATATAAAAAAAGATTGTTGCAAAATTGGATAATCAAGTATTAGATCATAAGTGAGTTGCATCAATTTGGATTTTTTCAAGCATAGAAGAGCATTTTAAATGCTACTCTTTATTTCATCTAGCAATTATGTTGTTGTTTATCTTTGTTGATGATTGTTTCCTTATGATTCCAATGTGTGGTCAAAAGTTTATGTGATTAATGGTGTGAATGTTCATGATGAAGTGATTAAATACTTAATTTGTTATGAATAATTAATTGTTTGGTTTGGTGTGCTTAATGCATATTTAGGATTGACAACCTTAAACATGATCTAGATGAAGGAAAATGAGAGAGGTGACTCTATTTGTTAAGCTTAACCAACTCGATAAGAATTAACTTGCCAAGAGACTTAATGCGAGAGTTATGATCTAGTAGCGATTCCTAGGTTCCAAGTTGACTTAAGAGATCAAGTAGGAAGAAGAATTAGTAATAACGTAATTGGTAGCAACAAATTAAGATTTTTAGTCATTAATCCATCCATTGCACTCACCAATCCCTACCATTATATCTGATTATAAAGTTATCTTTTAGATTGTTACTTTAAAAGTTAGTCTTTAGTTATAGCTCTTCAATTCAATGTTTGTCAATCACATTGATAATTACTAGCTTACTAAGTTGGAAATTACAAAATTAATGAACTAAAGTGGTTGTGTGCTTGTTTAAGACTTGATAAGTTTCTCCCTAAGTTACTTTTTTTTTGGAAAATATAGTTGGAACTTTTTATTAGAGAAATAAGAATCCACAGAAATAATTACAAAGCAAAAACAGTCTAGAGATCAATATATAAAAGGTAAACCCAGACCCCAAACACAACAAAACCAAAATAGAAAACCACAGGCCCAAATGAACTTTAACGCAGAACAATAAAAAGGTAAATCCCTATAAGTTGAAATAACAAAGTAATAGAAAAAACCCAAAAGTAAACATTGAAATTAAATAACTCAAGAGCTAGCTAACAAAGGGAGGATACTTTAGAGACTTCCAAAGCCTCAACAAATAGCAGTAAATGCTTAACCCCCTGAAAAAACAACCAACGTTGGGAACCCCAAAGATATTTTCAAAACCCATTCAAAGCACTAATCCAGATCCTTCCAAAATCTTCCCCTTCCCTGTAACGTTAACTAATCCCTATCTCAAAACTTTTCTAAAGATTCAAAACACTAATACCCTCATTTACCCCTATCTCTCTCTACTTCTTCTTGGGCACACGCCATGATTCCATCTCTCATGCACCATTGTTCCTCACACTTTAATCCCTCGGTGGCCAACACATGAGAAATTCCATTCATCGATCTGGGGGTATGACTGAAAAAACATGTATTGAACCCTTGACCTAACTCTGTGCAATCCCTAATACATGCCTCTATCAAGGATTTATCTTCACACTTGCTCTGTATTTTTTGAATAACTGACAAAGAATCCCCTTCCACTACAACATCCAGAATACTCACTTCAAGCCCCCATTGAAGACTTTAAACACAAGCTATGGCCTCTGCTAAAAACGAATAAGGTACGTTACTGTTTATTACCACTTTCGAACCCAAAACTCGCCTTTTGTTGTCTCTAATCACTATCCTAGAACCTGATCTATGTTCAAACTTCATAAATATTGCACCGAAGTTAATTTTCACATGTGGGTGTGCTGGTGGGCTCCAACGAACCAAACTCTCCTTACGAACAAGTAAGACTCTTTGTAACTCTTTTAGCTCCCTAATAAATTGACATATAGAATTAGCAATAGCTAACATTGCTTGTTTTTTACCTTCATCCACCCGCTTATTGCATTTTAACCAAATGGTCCACATCGTACTCACAAACACCTTACACAAAGAGCTGGAATTTTGCTAAAAAAACCAGGTAATCCACTCCATAAATCCCATTTGTAAAATACTATTTGACCAAACCCAACTCATGTATTGCCATATTTCATTCGATACAAGACAATCTATTAATGCATGTAAAGTAGTTTCAAGTCCACCAACATATCGCGGGCAAAGGTGTAACATCCCTTACCCGTATTCGTCGTCGGAATAGGGCACGAGGCGTTACTGGAGTTTACCGAATTAATTTTTCGTTATTACTAGTTAAATACTATTCATTTACTAAAACATTTCATGATGTCCTTTAGATGGGCCTCCAAAGCCCAAAACATACTTCTGGACCAAACCAGAATTAAATCGAAACCATAGGGAATTTTTCGCAAAATCCCAAAGTTTTTTTTAGCTCAATATAACCCCTTTATAAATATCTAACATTCCCTGCAAATTTTAAAACTGAGACCAATCCAACCAACCAATTCATTTCAATTAATTTGATACCAAATTATACTTCTATTATAATTATACTATTTAACATATTCATCATTCTTTACTTTAATGTATATTCATTAAACAAGTCTTAGTATTTATATAATCATCAAACCTTATACATGCCATATAAATCAAAAAGGAAATTTACAAAAGCTACCGGAGATAATCTGGATAGTGTGATCCTCTGTGTTGATCCGATCCCCCGTATACTTCCACGTCAATCTACAAGAGACATTGAATACACTCAAGTAAGCTTATAGAAGCTCAGTAAGTTCATAGGCATAAAACATAAATCTTACCAAATATTTATACACTTATACAATATACACAATTATTAAGTTCACCTGTCAACCACAGTCATTGGTGAGTTCCCTTGTATAAACTCACTACCACTTATCCATTTCCTTTAATTCTTTTGGGCTCATTTGTCACATATCATTCTTTAACCAAATTAGGGAACGGTTACGGAAAATTGAGTACTTCACTTCCACTTTGCCATAGTATAACTATGGTCTTGCGTATGATCACTTAACACTTTTTGAAGTCATGGTCCTGCCACGGTCTTACACTGATCACATTTATCACTTGTCACTTGTCACTGATCAGATAAGTGTAGAAGAAGCTACCACTTATCACTTATCACTTGTCACTGATCAGATAAGTGTAGCTAAAGCTACTACTTATCACTTGTCACTGATCAGAAGTACTCAAATCCGACGTTCCACTCAATTTGATCATTTATTCGATTTTCGGGTTATTATTTTATTCTCTATTCATCAATAAATATATCTCATCATACATTATATAATTTATAAAATTAACATATAATCATTAAATTTCAACCATATGAACTTACCTGGGTCGATTTGTAAAATTTGTGAAAGTTCAGGGACTAATCAGCTACTTTTTCTTTTCCTCGACTTGCTTCGGGTTCTCGATCTATCATTGTAAAATCATTCACTTATCAGTATTGACTTCATCATCACTCTATTTCACATTCTTAATGCTTATAACCCGCTTGTAAGTAATATTATCTATAATTTCATTATTTACTTATGTATATTCCAATGCTATCCATCCGAGTCATAGTCACAAAATTATTTTTATCTTGAGCTAAAGAACTCCAAATTAGGATCTGCTAATTTTCCATGAAACTATAGTCACATATATTCTTATCATAAAATTTTTAGAATTTTTGGTTTAGCCAATAAGTACAGTTTATTCTTTAAAGTCACCCCTATTCTGCTGTCTGACAATTCCGACCCTTCTTCACTAAAAATTAATTATCTCCTCATACGGAATTCGGATGATGTCCATGTTTGTTTCTATTGAATATAGTCTCACTAAGGATTTTAAAAATATAAATTTAAGCCCATAATTATTTTTATCCAATTTTTTATGATTTTCCAAAGTCAGAACAGGGGAACCCAAAACTATTCTGACATTGTCTCACAAAATCTATTATATCTCATGATTTACAATTTCTTTGCTTACACCGTTTCTTCTATAAGAAATAGACTCAATAATATTTAATTTCATATTTTATTCATTCTCTAATTATATTTATACAATTTTTTGTGATTTTTCAAAGTTAGACTACTGCTGCTGTCCAAAACTGTTTTAGTGCAAATGTTGATTTCGATTTTTGCCCCAAATTTCACAGTTCATACAATTCCATCCTTACTCAATTAACCCCTCAATGAAGCTAATTTTTCCCAATTAATGATTTACCTAGACATTATAAGTTATTTCAGAATTTTTTAAATTCAGAATTTTTTAAATTCAGAATTTCTACATAAAACCCTAACTTCAAACCCTTTCACTATTAGGTCCCAAACATTCACTTTCTATTCAATTCTTTCAATAAAATCATCATATAAATAATTTAAAGCTCTAATTCCATGCTAAATCATCATATACTTCCAGCACATATTCATAGCAACTTTCAATTTCTTTCATAGAATCAAAAACTAATAAATTCAACAAGTGGACCTAGTTGTAAAAGTCACAAAAACACAAAAATTTCAAGAAATAATCAAGAATTGAACTTACTTGTCGTAAAAATATGAAAAACCAGCTTAAGGAAACCCTTCTATGGTGTTTTTTTCTAATGAGAATTGAGAAAAATAAAGTGAAATCTAGATAATTCCACTTTAGTCCTAGCTTTATTAAGTAAATTTTGTAATATTCCAATTTTACCCTTAATTCTCCTTATTTTCTTGCTGATTTCATGCCTTTGTCATCCATCCCAAATAGACATTGGGTCTATTTTCCTTTTAAACCCTCTTTCTTTTTTTTATTTAAGCTATTTAATCATTTTTCAAAATTGTACATTTGTTACAATTTAGTCCTTTCTATTCAATTAACTATCGAAACTTTGAAATTTCTTGACGAAACTTTAATTCTAACTATTAACACTCCATAAATATTTATAAAATATTTATAGCTCAGTTTAAAATTTTCAAAGTCTCGATACCTCGTTTTTTTATTATAATTATTTTAATATTTATTTCTAGTTCACTATTCGTTACTTCAAAAATTTTTCTAACTTCATATCTAACTTATATTCACTAAATTAATAATATTTTCTACTCATTTGTCGGATTTAGTGATCTCGAATCACTATTCCGACACCACTGAAAATTTAGGCTATTACAAAAGGCTTGTATTTGAGATTTTCTTAATTTGTAGGTTGCAAAAGGTAGGAATGAAATTCTTTATAAACTACCATAATGTAATTTTTTGTTTGGAAGGAAGCTCCAAGCCCTATAATTTCTTATAAAAGCTTTTGTAAACATTTGATTTTGTAAAAGAGTAGCTCTAGGAGATTTTTGAAGAATAATTCTGTAAGCATTTCGAACTGTAAACTCGCTAGAACCCTCTTCGACCTAAGCTTGATAATTATCATGCGGAAATCTTAACAAAGAAATGAAAAAAAATCCTTCGAGCATCAAAATCATTAAAGGTATCTCAAATGGTATCATCTTTCTAGATTTTGTTTGTACTATCAATTAAATCACAAACTTTAAAGGATTCATTACACCTCTCACCATCTTGTATTCTGCCATTTATAGCTACTGGAACCTACCTACGAGGAATCAACAATAGAGATCTTAGTGCCAGTACCTACTTGACAACATAGTCCATCCTTAAGCACACAGTTTGAAGCCCATATAGTCATCCAGGTAAACAAATGTATATGTCCCAACTTTGCTATTAAAAAGTTAGTTTCCGGATAACATTTTGCCTTCAAAGTATGCACAAGTAATTAATTTCAATAATTTAACAATCGTCAACCCTATTTAGTGAGTAAAGCTAAATTAAAATGAGCTAAACTACAAAAACCCAATCCTTTGCTTTCCTTTGGAACACACAAATGTTTCCAATCACAGCAATGCATTTCTTTCTTCCCCGGATCCTTCCTCAACCAATACTTTGCGCAAATTCTTTCCACTTCAGAACAAAGAGATTTTGGCAATAGGAAACAGGCCATCGAATAGGTCAGAATGGCTTGAAGAACTAACTTAATAAACACCTCCTTCCCACATTGCGATAAATAACGAGAACTTCAACTGTTAATTTTTAGGCAAGTTAGGCAACCCAAGATATTTCTTCGTATTCATAGAAATTCAAACTTTCAAGGTTTGCGACACATCATTTCTAATCTGATCAGATGTGTTTGAACTATAAAAAGCTGAAGATTTTTCGAAGTTCACACATTGACCAGATACTATTTCATACTCCTTCAAAACCCTGTTTAATACTTGAACTCTTTTTTTTGTTGCTTCCCCAAAGAGAATACTATTATCAGCAAATAAAAGATGAAACATTCGAGGTCCCCTCCTATTGAATTTAGCCTCAACTTTTAAACCCCCTTTCAATCATACAAATTAGAGTGGACAAATCCTCACTATATATAAAAAAAGATAAAGACTTAATGGGGCCTCCTATCTTAAACCTCTAGAAGCTTGGAATTTTGGTCATTCTTTCCCATTCATTGTAATTGAATATGTAACTGTTGAGAAGCAATGTAGAATGAAATTGACCTATTCTCTATTAAAGCCCATTTTTAACATCATCTCCATTAAAAAAGGTCATTCCACCCAATCATAGACTTTGCTCATATCCAATTTTAGAGTCATACAACCTCTCTTGCCTGTCCTATTTCGCTTAAATGAATGTAATATTTAATAAGCAAGCAAGAAATTATCAGAAATTAATCTGCCAGGGACGAAAACACTCTAAGCCTTATCAACATAGCAATTTAAAACTTTTTGGAAATGATTTGCTACAGTTTTAGATATGATTTTATAAAGAACCATACAGAGGCTAATTGGTCTAATATTTGACAGATTTGTTGGCCGAGGAATTTTTGGTATGAGAATAATATTTGTAATATTGCAAGGTCCCAAAGACATACATTTATTCAAGACATTCAAATAGAAATTTCTCACATCCTGCCCAATGACATACTAAAGTTGTTGGTAGAAAATGGCTGAAAAACCATCACTTCCAACAGCTTTAGTAGGATCATCCCTTTTAATGCTTTAAACACCTCCTCAATTAAATATTTTGCCATAAGGCTTTGATTTATCTCCTCTATAATACACTTATTCACCCTTGATAAGATATGACCCATATCGCCAACCCCTCAAATTGTGAACAATTTGGAAAAATAATTCTGAGCAATATCTTCCATCACATCCTCACCAATTGTAAGCACCCTCGAAACATTTTCTAATCCTTGAATATGATTCATGTGCCCCCGTTAGGAAGCAAACTTATGGGAAAAGGCTGTATTTCTATCCCCCTATTTTAACCAAGTAGCTCGGGCTCGCTATTCCCACTAAATTTTCTATTTTTCCATCTCCCAATTCAATTGCAATTTTACATCCATAAGTTTTGCCATTGTCGCATTATCCCTATCCCCTTCGATTAGTGTTGCCAATCTACACTTTAACATTTTAGAAGTATCTCCCGTTTTTCCTCATTGTTTTTGACCATCTTATGAGAGCATACCGTAAAGCCTCCAATTTTTCTAGAACATCTCCATTAGTATTCCTCCACACATCTTTACAAAAGTCTTCCAACAACCACCAAGTCTCAAATATAAAATGTTGCTTAGAAATACCATTCTCACTCTTATTAGTTTGGACCAACAAAGGGCAATGATTTGAGAAAAAATAGGGAAGGTGTTTAATTGAAAATTTTGAAAAAAAGGTTCAGCCATTCGGGATTAACCACCCCTCTATCAAGCCTTTCACAAATATTTGTCTTCGATAAAATCCCTCTTTCTAGGTGAACCAGGATCCTGAATAACCTCCATCCACCAAATTACAATTATTCAATACTTGTCTAAATTTCTCCAATCGCCGTTCATCCCTAGGGATACCACCTTTTTTCTCATAAGAATACAAAATATCATTAAAATCTTCATATATAATCCAAGGCATGTTACAGTCACCTTTAAGTCTCCGAATCAGTTCCCAACTCCTCTCTTTATCCCTCGCATCAAAGGTTCCATAAAATCTAGTAAAACGCCACCTCAAGCAGTTGTCACCACAATTAGTATCAGCATCATATGGTTTTTTGAAAAGCTACGAATACTAACCAAATCATTACCATTCCATGTAACTCTAAGTCCCCTTTGTGACCCTTCCACTGAAACATCAATGCCATTTATAAAACCACATCTTCTTCGTACCCTTTCCATTCACTGACCATTAAGCTTCATCTCCATTAAGAAGACAATTTAGGGATTATGAGACTTTAGTTTAAAGCGAAGCCTTCTGCATGCCCATGTACTTCCTAAACTACGAACATTCTAACTTAACAACTTCATTGCTTCTGGTCAACTTACCTTTTAGCAGCCACCGATTGTTTTTAAAGTGGAGCATTACCATGCTCTAAAATAGAACTTAATGAATCCAATGAAACAAAAACATAATGAATCCGATGAAACAAAAACATCCAAGTCCCTAAATTCAAACCTAAACCTTTTTAAGCTATCCCCATGAACGCTAGATAGATCATATTATTTAATCAAATCCATACAACCCTTCCTTTTACCCCTCACCATTTCATGCATACCCGTATCAAACTTCACAATTTTGTCAAGCCTCTTCGAAATTTTTCTTTTTTGTAATTATTAGGCTTCATATCCATTGAAATTATGGGCCCACCCATACAAAACCCTTTTTCCACATTCTCTGTCTTATTAAATTTGTCTTGACTTTTTCCCCTATCTTATATAAATCAGCGGCCTTATTTTTTAGAGAAAAACTAGCAATCAAATCCCCAAAATTATGCCTCAATTTATTAGTTTCCAAAATTGTAGATGACAACATCATTTCTGATCTTCCTTTATCTTTCAGTCAGATTCTGGCACCACCTTAGTGGAGTCACCACTTCTACTCATACCATTATCCTCTATGTAATATCGTTATTCCATTAATTTTCGTATAGAGAACCCAAACATTTGGCTTTCTTTACCTAACAGATTCGATTATGCTTTGAGTGCTATATAATAAGGAAGATTATCCTCTGTTTTTTCCTATTCCTCAGATGAGATCTCTGTACAGTCCTTAACCCCATGTCTCAATCGTTTCCAACCAAAGCAAAATACTGGTAGATTCTCATATTTGAAAGAAAGCCAAACTCTTTCCTGATGTCCCATAGAGATAAAGATCTATCTCCGCAAGGGTCTTTGCACATCCAACTGAACTTTTAATCTACAATATTCCCCTTTAAAATCCAATTAGACTACTCCCCCAAAAGTGGTTCCAACAACATGCATCAAATCTTTCTTATCACACTCTGGTGGACATAGTCCCATCTTAAGCCAAAATGACGAAAGCACTAGTCGGATCTTACTTTTTTTCATAGACTGTGTTAACTTATCGAAAATAATGAATTGTCTTCGAAAAAAACCATGGACAACCATCCAAGATCAACTTCAAATCCTTTTCATCCTCAAATGAAATCAAGAATAAATTCATGCTTACCACCTGAATCTCAACCTTCTTCTTAGTTTTCCCTATACTCTTAATCTGTGCGAGAAAACTATTTGAATTGTAAGATTTCTTAATCTAAACAGAACATATCAATGACAGATTTTCATTTGGAACAACCAATGAGCTTTTCACCAAAAGTTGCACAAGTTCTTCTTCGAGAAGGGAAATCTCATTTCCCCCTATTCTCAAAAGTCACTAGTCACCTCCAACCCAACCACAGTAAACACTGTTTCTCTGAGAAACTTTAGAGAGAGAACTCTTGACTTTTTGATAGCGATAATCTATGGAATACTTACTTGCAAGTCTTTATTGTATTTTTATTACCACAATGATAATAGTCATACTTTTGGTTAAATGATATGTTATTAATTGTTCAATTTTATAGCTGAATAGATGGTCATAAATGGTTTCACATTTGTTCACTTTAGTATGAACTCTCCCTCAATAAACCTTTCCTACTAAAGGATGTATAAACACATTTTTACAAGGAAATGGACAATCCTCTAAATGCATTATAACAACAAAATCTTTAGTGAGTAGATTTTCTAACTTTCAAGCTTATGAAAATTTTTTATTGAGTAGATTTGACTATCTAAGTAAGTAATGTTCATATAAAATTGTAGTCTCCTTTTATATACTCTATTCAGCTGGTTAAAATCAAGGAGGTAATCTTCCAAATCTCCAAGTTAAAGACAACATCAAGATAATCCTTAAAATCAACAATCTTGTTAGAAGCTAACCATATCTTTATCTATAAATAAGAAAGAATAAATTCAAAGGACTTTTTTTGAAAGTAGTAAGTATTGTACTGGTGGGTATACTATTTTTGTCTTGTTACTAGTACGTAGTGGTCTCTGTAACATCCTAAAATAGGGCCTAGTCAGAACAGTGGCTTCGGGACCACAAATTTCACATTGAAATATTTATTTTATGATTATTATGAGGTCTAGAATATGAGAATATGCATGTGTTAAAGTTTCATGAAGAAAGTTTATGAGTAAAGTGTCCAATTGGAAAACAAGGACCAAATCGAATAAATTGTAAAATTTGGATTCTAGAAGCAATTTGTACGAAATTGCTTTAGATTATTACTTAGAAGGTCTTAAAGAGCAACTTTCAAAATTTCTAAGTTTTTGGACAAAAATGGGTGTATGGATGAAATTTTAAAGAAAGGGCTTAAAGGTATTTTGGCCATTTGGCTAATTAATAAAATAAAATGGGAAAATGAAGGAAAAAAATCAGCCATTCTTCTCCCTCATCCATCCGAAATTCTCAAGCCCTCTATACTAGGGTTTTCAACATTTATAAGCTCAAAAGTAAATGCTCCCAAGTCTTATTTTTAATGTTTTTTGTATTTTTGAAATCCCGGTAGCTTACTCTCTCCATTTCTACCCATATTTTAAGTTAGGGTTCATGTTTGCATAGTGACCCATGTGTGACATGTCTATGCTTTGATGTTTTATGGAGGAATATGAAAGTTGAATGTCTGTTAAACATCTTTTCCTAGGTGATTTTCATAAAAAACCCCTAAAAAGGACCTTTTTGTAAAAAGTGTAAAATATGTGGTAGAAATGTGAAATAATGGAAAAATATGGGCTGCCATAAGAGGGAAAAACATTCAGCTAGGCTTGGGTAAGGTAGAAATTACATGCATTTCATTATACGAGTCTAGGGACTAAATCATAAAAATATGAAAAGTTAGGGGCAAAATGGTCATTTTTTCGGGACTCGAAAGGAATAATATGAGGTCTTAATGATTCATTTATATTGTTATAGACCCCGGGGAACAAATTCCAGAGGTCGATCGAGGAAAATGTAAGGTTTTGGAATAACCGAAATGCGAAACCGAAACGAATATTAGGTAAGTTCGAATAACTTAAAGTAAACTCATAATATACCTAATTGCATGTTTTATGAATGTATGAATATTGTATTTGATGATGGCATGAAAATCCATGAAATGTGTTATTAATAATGACATTATGATAAATGTTCCGGTTGAGGTTAAAAAGAAAGTCCGATGGGTAAACCATGATTTACATGTAACTTGAGATCCTGCATGTGTTGCAGAAAGGATTTAGCCCGGATGGGTAATCCTTGAGATCCATTGATCTCAAATATAGAAAGGATCTAGCTCGGACGGGTGTTCCTTGAGTGATCGGGCCTCCCGAAGAATAAGTGTGCATTGTGGATTTAGCCCAGACGGGTAATCCAATTAGGGTCTGAATTTAGCCTGGACTGGTAATTCAGATCCGAGCTCATTAAGGGTGTTTGTCACTATAAGGGATTTAGCTTGGACTGGTAATCCCGCCGTAAGATGCGAGGTTCGTAGGAGTGCGTACGTTAGATGATCGCTCTTATGACTTGACGGTAAATGGGTAATCCATCGAGATTTCAAGGAAACTTAATGGGATTAAGATGAGATATAAAAATGAGAACGTTGAATGATGAGCTCATCTTAGACAAGTTACATGGTGCATTGGTATATGACTATCTTGTTGATTGAGTGTATATGATAGGGAAACCATTCCGTGCTTGTTGGTTTTATTGCCTAATATGGTTGCATGCTAATTAATCGGTAAGTTTACTTGCCAGTTATTCGGGCTTACTAAGATATAAATGCTTACCCCTCTCTTTTCTCTGTCTTATAGAGCTTGAGAACTCGTAAAGATTGGAAAACGGTCGGAGATTCAGCACACTATCATCTTGTCCAGCTTTGGTATATAGGTACTTTTATTTTGATCAATGACATGTCTAGGGCTTTTGTTTATTTTGTTATATGCGTCATTTGATTTGCCAATATGAAGGCTTGTAAAGGTATACATGTTCACTTGTATATGGCCATGGGAATTGGCTCATTTTGATGTAGGTTATGGCCTACAAATTTGTGCATGTTTATGTTCAATTGTGCCGATGAGGATGAAATATGGCCTACTACATTTCCATGCATGTAATGTGAATAAATCACATGGGATGACTAGGTCATAATTGGAAATAAGTAATAATAATGAGCCAATCTTAAAAGTATTTTAAGGCACAGAAATCCTTAATACAAAGGGGATAACCTAGTATGTGTAAAACCAATGAGATGAGGTTTACATGCAATGAGGTTTATCAAGGTCATTCAAGATGTATAATTAGGCCCTGTTATGTATTATGGGAACCTATAAGGGTATGGGGTTGATAGAAGGTGACCAAAGGCTTGGAAAATAGCCTAAAAAGGTCTACACGGGTAGACATATGGGCGGATGTCTAGGCTATGTGTGACACACGGATCCTCCCATGGACGTGTGTCTCAACCGTGTGAAGGGCATGGTCTAGCACATGGGCGTGTGTCTTGGCCGTGTGCCCCTAAATGCATGTTGACATCATAAACAGAATACTCGAGTTTTTGAACACGGGTGACCACACGGGAGTGTCTAGGCCGTGTGAAGGACACGGGCTAGGGGCACAAGCTTGTGCTTGGCCGTGTGAAAACCCCTGTAGGTTTGAAATGGAAAATAATTTTTAGAAATTCAACATGGGTGTAGGCCACAGGCGTGTCCCAAAGCACATGGGCGTATGAGACTTAACCTAGAAAATTTTCTAAGAACTTTCTCAAGTTCTCGGTCTAGTCCGGACCCTTTTCAATGTATGATTTGGGCCTCCTAGGACCATAATAGGGACACTAAGATGTTGATTGAATGGTTTCAAATTTGAACAAAATTTTATAACCCGTGTTACCCGAAAATGTTCGAGTACATATCTGGTAACGTCTCGTACCTGGTTCCGGTCTCGGGTACAGGTAAGGGGTGTTACAGTCTCAGTGTGTTTCAATAAATCATTTTTGGTTCATTGATGTTTTGAAATATTTTTACACATATATATTTATAGTCTAACTTTTAATTTCTTAATAAAGTATATATTGTATATACATGCAAATATATTTCAATAACTAAGTTCAATAAACATATACATGCAAATATATATTGTATATACATTTATATAAACATATTTTTATCTTTTTTATATGTGAATATAAGTTTTAAAGTTCAATAACTTCATTTAATAACTATATTTTAAATGTAGTTATAGAAAAAAAACAAAATAATTATTATAAAAAAGTTGGTTTAAATTATCAAAATCTTATACCAATCTATATGGGTTTGCACACATCGATATTAGTTGAAATGGGCTGAAACACACCTAAATTTTGATTGTATCAAAATTTAGACTATTTGGTATAGGTTTAGGAGCGAAACGATATAATACTGACTGGTATCGACCGACGGCCACCTTACTTTTTGTAATCTAATTTCCCATTATAAATCAAATCCCTAGGTTTCAACAAATAAATCTTGTAATACATATTAAAAAGAATAACTACAAATCAAAATTGTTAACATAATCATGTCATTTATTATGTTACACTGGAGAGTGTTTGATTTAAGGAATGTATATGACACACTTAAAATTTGTTAATATCATAGAGGAATCTATACTCCTAATTTCATATTTCAACCCACCTGAGTTTTACATTATTAACTGAGTTTTAGTTTGGTTGTCATTGGTATTATTGTCGATACGGAAGAATGTGGGTTTTAGTGTATTGAAACATATTTATCTATCTATTTAAGAGTTGAAAAGAGATTATAAATAGTTTTAGACATTATATAAAAGAAAAGAGGTGGATACTAACAATTTCTTTTATATCATCCTGTTAAATATGACTCCTATTTTTAGTCAAATTTGAGAAATAATCTTTCAATTAAATTCTGTTTATTTGTTTCAATCAAACACTGATTAGTTTAGATTATTTTATTATTATTTGGTCTATGAATTTAACCTATAAATAGGCTATTCTACAACCTTAGAAAATACACCTATTAAATATTAGAACTCATAACACATTTAGTCAAATTTGTGTTTACGTTTTGAGGGTTCTTTATTTTCGGGGTTTAATTTTTATCTCCATCTTTTGTACTCTTCGTTCTTTTGCCATTATATTAAAATTATCTTTGTCTGTGGTTTTTTTATCCTCTTCGGAAGGGCTTTTCCACGTTAAATTTGTGTGTTTAATTTCTCAATTTATTTCACTATTTTTCTACTTGTTGCTTAATCGGGTCGATCCTAACAAGTGGTATCAGAGCTAGTTAAATTGTCATAGATCAGCCCATTCAGATAGGACAGCAACAAGGTTTGAAATTAAGAAGTTCGATGGTGAGACAAATTTCAATCTGTGGCAAGTTCGGATGATGACAATTCTAGTTCAATCTGGTTTGAAAAAGGTTGTTACCGGGAAAAAGCCTGAGAATCTAAATAAAACAGAATGGGAAGAGCTTGATGAAAAGGCTTTGTCTACAATCGAGTTGTGCCTCGCAAATACGGTATTGCAGGAGGTATTGATGGAAAAGACCTCATCTGCCTTGTGGAAAAAGTTAGAAACTTTTTATGCGACTAAGTCCCTAACTAACCGTTTAGTGTTGAAACAACGTCTATTTACGTTTTGCATGAATGAAGGTGAGTTTCTTAGAGATCACATTAGTTAATTCATTACTCTTTTAAATGATTTAAAGAACATTGAGGTTCATATTGATGATGAAGATCAAGCTATGTTATTATTGTGCTATTTACCCCCTTCATACAAGTCTTTCGGGGAGACCCTGATTTATGGCAGAGACAAACTCTCGTTCAAAGATGTGAAGGGTCATTTGTTGAGTAGAGCCAAACTCGAAAATGAGCTTCATTTAGATAGTAAGACAGACAGACAAGCTTCCGTTTTGATAGCATCAAAGAAATAAGACAAAAGGTGTCACTATCGTAAAAAGTTAGGACACGTCAAAGCAAATTGTTATAAATTGCGAAATAAAAGAGCTGCTGAGAGTAATGAGGAAGACGTAGCTGGTGCTAATTTGGCCGATGAAAATGGTGATGATTTCTCGTTAGTGTTAACGAGCGATAACTCCAAGCTCACGTCCGAGTGGATCCTAGATTCGGGATGTTCTTTCCACATGTGTCCCAATAGAGAATAGTTCTTCACATACAGTTCAGTTGAAAGTGAAGTTGTGCGCATGGGAAATTATTCATCTAGCAAGGTAATTGGTAGCGATAACTCTAAGCTCACATTCGAGTGGATCCTAGATTCGGGATGTTCTTTCCACATGTGTCCCAATAGAGAATAGTTCTTCACATACAGTTCAGTTGAAGGTGAAGTTGTGCGCATGGGAAATTATTCATCTAGTAAGGTAATTGGTATTGGTACTGTTAAAATTAGGATACACGATGGGATGATTATGACACTTTCAGATGTTAGGTATGTACCTGATTTACGAAAGAATCTCATCTCATTGAGTGTTTTAGACTTGAAAGGATGCAGAATCAACATCAAGTCGAGTGTCATTAAAGTATCTTGTGGAGCTATCGTTTTGTTAAAAGGTAAAAGAACCGGCAATCTTTATATTCTAGAAGGTTCTACAGTGACCGGTGAAATCGGACGTCCCCCGTCCTTTATGGAGTCAAAGTCAACTCGTTTGGAGCAGATGCAACTTTGTCATAGGAGGGAAAAAGGTATGATTGTTTCATTGAAGAGAGGTTCTATTTTGGATGCAGGTTTTGAAAAGTTAGGGCACTGTGTTCGTGAAAATCAGACTCGGGTTAGTTTTGATTCGGTAGTGTACAAGCCGAAGGCTAGAAGTCTTCTAGTTTCTAAGCACAAATTCAACTAAGTTAACTCCCTGCATAGTTCAAGATAGGCTCGTGGCGGGCTTTGGCCAAGATGGCGTTGTGGAAATATGAGTCAAGGTGGAGATTTGTTAAATATGACTCCTATTTTCAGTCAAATTTGAGAAATAATCTTTCAGTTAAACTCTGTTTATTTGTTTCAATCAAACATTGATTAGTTTAGATTATTTTATTATTATTTGACCTATGAATTTAGCCTATAAATAGGCTATTGTACAACCTTAAAAAATACACTCATTAGATATTAGAACTCATAACACATTTAGTCAAATTTGTATTTACGTTTTGAGGGTTCTTTGTTTTTGGGTTTTCGGGGTTTAGCTTTTATCTCCATCTTTTGTACTCTTCGTTCTTTTGCCATCATAGTAAAATTATACTTTCCCGTGATTTTTTTATCCTCTTTGGAGGGGTTTTTCCACGTTAAATTTGTGTGTTCAATTTCTCAATTTATTTTACTATTTTTTTTAATTGTTGCTTAATCAGGTCGATGCTAACGCATCCCCATTAAGCAATTGTTTTTTACACGTTTGGTTCTCACATGTTAAATATTTGGTAGCTAGAGATTATCCATATAAAATAGTGGTTGTATGGGGGACCTAAACAGAAGCTGCCAAAAAGGCCGCCTACCTTTCGAGTCGATGTGTTGACAGATCATCCCCCAAAAGAGTTATTGAATAGGGCAAGGCGTGGCTTCTTTAGGATTGTATATGCTACTCGTTACTTTGTTGAGTTTGTCATGCTTTTACTCATAAAGAAAATGCCAAGTTAAAAAAGGGGTTGGAGTAAAAACTAAAACACCACTTAATGGATTAATTAATGTAATCTTATAAGAAGGATTAGTTAATCTATATTTGAATATTAGCTTTAATTGCAATTAACACCACTTAATATTAAGAAATTAACTATTCAGGATCTAATCCAAGGGTCCACAATTTGGATTTCAATATCTTGGATACAGCTTGAATCCCACCAAGAGTAGAAGCCTAGAAACCGGAGTTTGGTTGAGAGAAAAGGTAACAAAATGCAAAAGGCGGCAATGATAAAAGGGAGTGTCATATTCCCTTTTTAGTAGTGACAATTAACTTCAAAAAAATTGATGTATTTCACGCATTAATTGTACTTCAATTTAAAAATTATTAAAATATTTTTATTTTTAATAGGACGAAAATTATTATTTTTAATTTTTAAGTTTTTTTATATTTTTAATCAAATTTAGTTGATAAATTTAATATTTTTAGTCTTTTAAGAAAAGCAAAATTATAAAAAAATCAAATTAAATGTAAATATTAATGGTTAAAGTTATTATTATGCTAATTTTAAGATCTGTTATGGTGACAAAAGAAAAAAACAAAATTGAATAGTTAAATGATAATTTTATAATTTTTCATAGTTCATTGATAAAAAAATTTACTAATAGTTGTAATTTAGTCTTAGATGAATTTGTGGAAGATTGCAAATTTAATATCCAAAATTGTAATATTTAAAATAACAAAAATCAAATGGGGGTATCTAATTTGATTTTAAACTTATGAACCGACATGGCCGGTGGTCAAAGACTCAAAAGTCAATCTGGAATGGTCACCGACGGGGATAAGAGCCCCAATTCGAAGGGCAGCAAAAATACAAACCAATAATTTGGCATTGAATTAGCTATCTTAAGGCTATAATTATGGAAGACTTAAATTTCTGGGACAGTTACAGGGATATAAATATTGGAAAGTATGGTCCCAAAATCAAATCTTTTTAGCCCAAATGGCCTCCAAAATTAAATCTTTAAGCCCAAAAGCTTGGGTTTTATAATTATTTATTTGTTTATCTAAATTTTAGAGACACTTAATAATAAATTTAGCCATTAATATTTATATCCATATATATATATATTATTAATTTGGTCTTTATTTATTTATTAGTTAAATTTAATTATTAACCTTTTAAAAAGAGTCAATTCACTTACTTTTAATAAATAAGCTAATTAAAACATTAATTTTTAAACAATATTAGTGTGACAATATGCATAACAGTTTATGTACACTTTATATTGACATCTCACTATTTATCTTATATGTGTCATAAAAAAATAATTTAAAATTTATAAAAATATTCAAATAAATAAATAATTTAAAAATATATAAAAAGTTAATAAAAATTTTAAAAAATAGTATGAAGCACATTAGATTCTTTTAAAAATTTAATATTTTCGTTTAAAAACAACAATTTAATTCTTTTTGAGGATTAATAATTAAATTGAAAATGTTTTAAAAGATTAAAATTTAAATATATTTTTATGCCTTTTAGAAAAAGCAAACCTGATGAACAGTACGTTTTAACTTAAAAAAATTCCAGGATAAAGATTGAGAAAATGACTTTCCATATAGGTCTACAATATGCAGCTATTTTGATAAAAGAAGCTTGAGTCATTCTTTAGAATATCATATATTTGGATTGTTGTTTAAGGTGAAGCAACTGTGCTTGAAATCTACACACACTCTTTGAAATCCATGTTTTTAATGTGTTTTGATGAAATTATTTTTAATTAAACTAGATATTTATATATTTTTTAAAATGGAGAAATAAGTTTTGAATAAATATATATGAGTAGATAAATTTTAATATTTCATATTAGATGTAGTGATAATATATATTAAAATTTTAATGAGAAATATAGATTCAAACTTAAAATAATTACAAACCTCGAACATAAATAATAAAATAAATATGAAGAATAAAAAAATTAATATTCCTACATGACTCAATCTGATAAGTCCATTTTTACTCACATTTTTACATTTTACTCACATTTTTACATTTTTTAATTTATTTTTCATTAAATTCCAGTAAATCCCTGTACCCTTCTTTAAAAGGTTTTCTGACATTCAAAATTAACTAATATTTTCTTAGAGGATGGTGGGTAAAGTACAAATTTGATGTGATAATTTGATATACCAAAAAAGTTATTTTCTTGAAGGAAAAGAAAAAAAATATCTCGATTTGGTTTTTATACTTTGAAGCCATTGGACACTTTACTCCATACATAATAGAAGTATGACGTGTCATTTTGTCCAATGAAATGCTAACACGTTGTATCTTCATTACATGTCACTCTCATTATACGTGAAAAAAAGAAGAGGAGAAAAACATTAATAATGTTTTAAAAATCTGAAATACGGCAAAATTGTTAAATGGTCTTCTACAAAATAAAATACAAGTCCAAGACTAATAAAATTAATTTGTTAATATGTGACCGTATGAGACCCCAATTGAAATTACATTGACAAGAAGCGTAATTTAGCAAAAACCTCAAGTTTTTTTCCATCCATCATCTGCTCTCCTTGTTGCTCTCATCTATTCTCATTTTTTAGCCTTTTAGGTATTCTTTTTCAACAAAGTTTTTAGTAATTTTGAAAAAAGATAAAATTCTTTAGACGATTCAGATAATTTATTATTGTTAATTGCTCGAGAAAACAAGGTATACTTGTGAACTCCACACAAATTTTTTTTTTAAAGTTACATCACCATAGGGTCAATTGCAAAATCTTCTTCTAAACTTGCTCCATGTAAGTGTACATGACTTTCACAGTCGTGTGTTTAGCTTAGAGTGATTCTTTAGTCAATAAATATATTTTTTAGTTTTGATAGACAAAAGACAAAGAAGACATGTTGTTTTTGGACATATGGGGTAGTGAAACTCCTAGGTATTTTTTTGGCTGGTGGCTTATTTGTTATTATCAGGATCTTTCAAGTTGGAATTTTTATAAAATAGGGTTCTTGGTGAAATCAAAGATCGCCTATGTATTATATAGATACTTTCCCATTTATTGTTTATAAGATGACCTAAATTTATTTATTATAAAATAAGTGCTAAAATATGAAAAAAAATGTCGTATTTCTTGTATATTATTACAGAGTAATGAAATGATTATATACAAGTAGGAGCTCTAATTAACTCGTAAATCAAGAAAAATAATATACATAAATAAAGAAAATATATATATAAAATATTCTTGAGATTATGGGTCAATAGCATAAGTATACGGTAACTGAATATTCACATTTAGTGGCCTCTGTTAATATGTCCCATCAAGTTGGAGCATGGAGGTTACGAATGCCCAACTTGCCAACAAGAAAAGAGAACTGAGAAGAACTAAGTCATGAAAATGTCAGCAAGTTGGTGATTAGAGGAAACATGTGAAGTAGTGATGGAGTCGGTTTTGATGCAGTCTCCAATGAAATGACAGTCTATTTCAATGTGTTTTGTGTCCTCGTGATGGAAGGATTGGCAGCGACGTGAAGAGCAACAAAATTATCACAATATAAATGAGCCGGAGAAAAGACTGAAATTGTTAAATCATGAAGGAGAGCACGAAGCCAAATTATTTCACAGTTAGTAGTTGCCATGGAGCAATATTCAGCTTCAACGGATGAGTAAGAAACTACAGTCTACTTTTTGGTTTTCCATGAAATGGGGGAGGAACCAAGGAGAATGAAAAAACCGGTGAGGGAATGATGAGTAAGTGGACATCTAGCCTAATTTGAATCACAGTAAGCATGCAGTTGAAGGTCACAATTAGAGGGTAGGAAAATACCTTGCCCAAGAGCAGCTCTAAGATATTTTAGAACCCGAAGAGCTGCTAACCAATGGCCATGTCTGTAATAGCCCGATTTTGGGCCTAGTCGGAATAGTAGTTTTGAGACCACAAATCTGAGGTCGAAAAATTATTTTAATGTTATTTTATGTGTTATAGCATGATTATATGGATGTTTGAAAATTTTGGTAAATTAATTTAAGCAATTGCATGCTTAATTTTGAAAAACGGACTAAATCGCGTAAAGTATAAAAATTTTGTTCTATTAGCTAAATGTGTTAATTAGCTATGAAACGTTAAAATAGAGGTCCTTATTAAGGAAATAGACAAATATTAATGTGGTGGCTGGATATGGAGACAAAAATTATGAAAAGTCGATGGTTAGTTGGCATTAGGTGACAAAATATGAGTAATGAATAAAAAAATAATAAAAACTCTAGTTATCATCTTTTGTTTTTTTCATCTTCTTCTCTCCACCGATTTTCTATAAGAAAAATGGCCATGGGAGCTTGAAATTTTCAGCAACTTTAGACCCTTGCAAGTAAGTGATTTTGATGGTCATTTTTGTTGATTTTTATGTTTTTGGAACCTTTATAACTTAATCTAGCTAATGAGGGGATTATTTTGCAAAATGGTTGAAAGTCTAGGGTTTTTCCATGAGAATATTCATGTTGTTTGCTGTATTTTTATGGAATAAAATGAATATTGGTTGTTAAATAAACAACTTTTGTTAAATGATTTTCATGAAAACACCTAAAATGAGTCATTTTGTAAAAGTTGTAAAATGGTAGTAAATGTGTGAAATAATAGAAAATGTGGGCTTCTATAAGCATGAAAAAGGTTTGACTATGCATGGGTAGTAAAGAAATTGAACACATTTCATTTTACGAGCCTAGGGGAAAAAGTGTAAATATGAAAAAGTATAAGGGTAAAAATGTAATTTTACCAAAAATATGAAATTGGGCTAATTTGAGTTGCATGATGAATAAATAAATTAAATGTGTTGTTATAGATCAAGGAAGATGAAATTCAGAATTAGATCGGGGGAAAAGCAAGATAATCGAGTAATTGACTTATTTCGTCGTTTCATACCGAGGTAGGTTTCTATGTTAATAAGCATTAAATTTTATATGTTTAAATGCTTAATCAATATCATGTATTATTTTGTATGTTATTATTGGATCATGAATAATATAAAAATACGAGATCGTATTGAAAGATCAAATTAAGAAAAATACAGGGTTGAGTATGATCGAATCACGACATGTTATGAATTGACGGTAAATACCATGGTTGGACCATGGCAATATGTGTAACCGTGTAATACCATGTTTGGGACATGGCATCAGCATTGTTACATGAGCCGGTGTAAGACTATGTCTGGGACATGACATTGGTGTAAGACCATGTCTGGACATGGTATCGGCATTGTTATGTGAGCCAGTATAAGACCATGTCTGGGACATGGCATCGGCATTGTTACGTGAGCTTACGTGAGCTAGTGTAAGACTATGTCTGGGACATGACATCGGCATTGTTATGTGAGCCAGTGTAAGACCATGTCTGAGACATGGCATCGGCATGAGGCATCGTGTAAGACCATAGCTGGACTATTGACATCGATATGAGATTTCCATCTAAGACCATGTCTGGGACATGGCATTGGTATGATACATCTTGTACGAGTTTTCTCGAGTATCCTTAGTATCTTAAGAGGTTTAACGGGTAAATCCAAATATTATGTCAAAGAAATAACAAGGTATGATCATGTTAAAAGGGTACAGGTATGTACGCAAAATTCATGAGTAATGAATTCGATGTATATGGGACATTTGGTAAGAATGTAAATGAGTAAGTCCTACCTATGAAAATGATCTTGTGATGACCTTGTGATTATAAGTCTATACTTATGTTGTATAAATAGGTGGTAAATTTGATTGATGATCATGTGTGAGGCTTTTAGGCCAAATTAAATTGAGACATGATAAGTTTAAGTTTTGCTATTGATGTATAGGTTAAATTGGCCAATGAATGGCATGTAAATATTTGATAATGACTAGCTATTGGAATGGCTAGTTAAGGATATGCTTTGGTGTTACGTATGATTAAATGGATGTTAATACAAAGAAATCATGAAAGAATAAAGTTAGCAGTAAAATAGCTCTGGACAAGAGCTATTGTATAATTTTGAACAATCACCAAAAATTATGGAAATTGAATTAGAGGTTGAATAAGATATGAAATTAAATCTTGTTGAGCCTAGTTTCACATAGAAGAAACAATGTAAGCAAAAGAATTTCATATTATGGGATGTTTGAATTTTTGTAGGACAGGGTCAAAATGAATTTGGAATTCCCTGTTCTGACTTTAGAAAATCATTAAAAATAGTATAAAAATAATTACGAGTTATAATTTATATTTTTAAATTCTTAATTATCTATTTTCAAGATAATAAACGAGAACATCATCCGAGTCCCGTACAAGGAGGTAATTAATTTTTAGTGAAGAAGGGTCGAAACTATCGGATAGCAAAATAGGGACGACTTTAAAGAATAAAATGTACTTATTGGCTAAACCAAAAATTTTGGAAATTTTATGGTAAGGATATATGTGAGTCTAGTTTCAGGAAAAAAATAGCAGAACTTAATTTGGAGTTCCGTAGCTCAAGATATAAATAATTTAGTGACTATAACTTGCATAAATAGCTTGATATGAACATAAGTGAATAGTGGAACTTTGTGCAATTATGATTGCATTATCTTGAGAAAATATTATGAGGATTTTTAAAATCATGTTAATAAATTTTTTATTATTTACATACCTACTTACTAAGCTATATGCTTACTCTCTCTTCCTTTCCTTTTTTCCTATAGTGTCACATATGCTAGCTCGAGTTGGAGGTCGTCGGAGATCCTATCACACTAACAAGCTATTGATGGGTATCAATGATTTTCTAGCATTTTAAGTGTATGACATGTATAGGGATTTGGTTATTGTGTAGATGATATTATGAGTTAGCCTAGAATATTGGCATATGCTAATTAAAGGTCATTGTTGTATAAGGCCATTTAGTGTGACCAATATTTGCTATGTTATAAGTCTATGATGAAGCATTACATGGATGTGCATGCTTTTTTGGGTTGGATGAGTGAATGTGTGATAATTATATGTGGCAAATACTAAATGTGAATGGTTAAGTTACATGCTATAATTAGTAAAATGTGTGTGTCGTTGTGCATGATGAATGTGATTTATAAATAGTGAGTGAATGCCATGGTGTGGTTATTAGGATGGCTAAAAATGCCATGTTGTGTGTCGATAAACTTAGTATGGATGTGCAAGTGTTTTTGTATGGAAAAATGCTTGGTAAATAGCCTAACTATCATCCACACGGATGGCCACACTGCTTAACATGGGCGTGTGACCCTAAATGGGTGATGACGTTATAAATAGAGAGTTACACGGGTGGAGGACACGGGCGTGCCCTGAGCCACACGGACATGTGTGACCACATGGCCTGCCTACATGGGCGTGTGACTCTCCAAAATATGAAAATTTTCTTAGTGTCTCAAATGTTTCAAAAGGTCTCGCTTTAGTCCCTAACCACCTCCAATGTATGTTTTGGGCCTCGTTGGCCCATATAAGGGACTTTAAGATAGAAATTGAAAAGTTTTAAATTTGAACGAAATTTTATGACCTGAAAATGTTTGTATGCATGCGTTTGAGTCTAGTAACGCTTCGTACCCTATTTTGGCGATGGACGTGGGTAAGAGGTGTTACAGTGTTGAGGCTGATGCATGAACTAATAGAGGTATGAACTGAATAGTAGATCTTATGAAAAGTGATTGTCAAGTAAATGAGCCTCCCAACAAGGTGATGATAAGCACTTGGATTGTCCAAGAAAACACCATCGTCTAATGCTAGTCTGTGATTTTATTCCATAGGAATAGATGAAAGTTTAGTACCAAGTAAGCCTACTTCTTTCAAAATGTCTAACACATATTTTCTTTTCGATAAGACAATTCCATCAGGAGAACGAGTCACCTCTAAGCCAAGAAAGTACTTCAAGGGACCAAGATCTTTGATATGAAACCGAGTGTCTAGATAACTCTTGAGTGTTTGAGTATGCGCTTTGTTGTTGCTAGTGATAATAACATCATCCACATACACCAGTAAAGTAGTGAATGAATCGACTTTGTGGTATGTGAAAAGGGAAGTATCTGTTTTAGATTGAGTAAACCCAAATTTAGGAATAGCATGAGAAAATTTTGCAAACCATTAGTGAGAGGCCTATTTCAAACCATACAGAGATTTACGAAGACAACAGACTCGATTGTCATTAGGTGATAAATAAACAGGTGGTGGCATCTTGTATACTTTTTCGTGGAGATCGCTATGTAAGAAGGCATTATGGACATCAAGTTGGTATAGTTCCCATGCTTTGGAAGTAGATACAGCCAGCAAAGTTCGGACTGGGGTGAGTTTTACGATTGGAGAAAATGTCTCAGTGTAGTCTAGTCCTTCAATTTGTGTGTAACCTTTGTCCACTAACCGAGTTTTGTATTGCTCAATGGTTACATATAAATGATATTTTATTTTGTAAACCCATTTACAGCCAATAGGTTTCTTCCCAGATGGTAGTGGTTCCAGAGTCCATGTTTGATTTTGATCAAGTGCCACTATTCCTTTTTCATTATCTCTTGCCAACAAAAATCTTTAATGGCTTGAGAATAAGACTTTGACTCATCACTATTAGTGATGGCCTCTAAAAAATTCATATGTTTAGAAGCAAGTTTAGAATATGAAAGAAATTGAGACAAATGGTAAGACATACATGAGGATGCGTGATTGGAAGAAGTGAAATGTGATGCATGTCATCTTGGCAATTCAACGTGAAAATCAAGAAGTGAGGTGGCAATTTTGTATGAAGCGTAGGACATGTGGATCCAAGTGGAAGAGGTTGAGCATTATTAGGAGGTGTATTAGAAATATGGTTAATGCTTGGAGGGGGTAGAGATACAGGGTGAACAATAGTATTCGGCAAATATTTAGATTCATCTTTAGGAAGAGATAAAGGGATGGGTATATTTGTAGGTTGAGTTAAAGGTGGAGGATCACGAAAAGGAAAAATGTTTTTTTTTGTAGAAAACTATATCTTTAGAGATGAAAATTTTGTGTTTGTGTAAGTCATACATCTTATACCCTTTTTGACCATATGGGTATTTAAGAAAATGACATGCTATAGCTCGTTCACGAAATTTATCCTTTGAGCAAGGAAAAATCGAAGCATAACAAAGACACCCAAACACACATAAGTGAGAATAATTTGGTTTGTGAGCGAACAAAAGTTCATAGGGGCTGCATTCAAATAAAAAAGGAGTAGGGATGTAATTAATTAAGTAAACATCAGTTAAAATGCATTTACCCCAAAATTTAATGGGTAGATTTTCTTGAAAACGTAAGGATCTTGTAACAGCCCAATTTCATTGAAATCGGAACAGTGGTTTTAGGACCATAAATTCGAGCTGAAAATAAAATTTATTTTAATTTTATTACATGGTCCGTATTATGTTAGAAATGTCATGTGAAAATTCTGATAAAAAAATTTATCGATTATGTGTTTAAATAGGGGATGAACTAAATCGCATAAAATGAAAAAGTTGAATTCTAATGGCTAGAAGGATTAAATAGCTATGAAATTCAAAACGTGAGATCCTTATATGATAATTAGACCATTAAAGAAAAGTATGTAGATATTTTGGTGACTCATCCATGGAAATTTAGAAAAAGAGCAATGACTAAATTGGAAATTGAAATAATTTAATTAATTAAAAGATGATAAAAGAATTATCATCTTATTTTATATCATCTTCAACCCCAAAATACATGAAAACCCTAGGAGAGAGAGAAGAAACTTCATTGGCTTAATTAGGTAAGTTTTCTTATCCTATTTTTAGTAATTTTGATATTTTATTTGGGGGATCAATTTGAAAAGTTATCAAAGTATGAAAATTAGGTCATGGATGAATATGTTGAAAACTTGAAATTTATGGTAGAAAATGAAAGGTTGTTGATAGATAAACAACTTTTACAAAGTGATTTTTGATGGAAACATGATTTAGGGACTAAAATATAAAGTTGTAAAAATTGAAGAAAATTTATGAAATTTTTAAAATATATGTGCTATAAATTGTATATTGAAATTTCGGTTAGGCTTGAAATAGGGAGTAAATTGCATAAATTTCAATTTCCGAGCCTAAGGATGAAATTAGAATTTATAGAAAAGTTGGGGACAAAATCGTAATTTTGCCTAGGATGTGAATTGAGTCCACTTGAATATGAAATGTGATAAATTGATGTATAAATTCATTTATATAGATCCGGACAATAAAAATTTGAGGTTAGACCGACGAAAAGAAAAAGTTTTAAATTAGTAGATTTTTAAATGCGAACAAGTATCGAGGTAAGTTCGTGTAACTTAATCGAGCATGTAAATATGTTAAATTGAATGTTGTGTTTGTATGGAATGTGACATATATTGATGTAAATTGTTTGATTGCTATAATGACGAATTGAATACATACTTGAAATGGTGAAAAAGGGGTTAAGTTCCGTTTGAATTTTGAATCCCGATGAATATATGTGCTTTCTCGAAATAAATGAGGTCCTGCATTTGTTGCTGTCGGTATTTGGCAAGGATGAAACTGACCTTGTTATAGAAAGGATTTAGCCTGGACGGGTAATCTTGATATAATCTCTCTCAAGCATATGCTACAAGTAGGATTTAGCCTGGACTGATAATCCTAATTGAGCTCTTCTAAGCATACGTTACATAAAGGATTTAGCCTAGATTGGTAATCCTGTAATACGATATGTGGCTCGAGAGTGTGTTCTTTGATTAAGTGCCTTAATGGGTACTCTTGAACAAGAATTGACGGGTTATTAAATTGTACACCTTAAGTGTACTACTTGAGTATCCATCAGAATTTCAATGATTCAACGGACACAATACTTGGCATGATAAGAGAATTATGGGATGACATGAATACTGTCTTGAAGGAATATAGTACGATGAGCTCATCTATGCTTACTTGATGTATGTGTGAATACTTATGTAACTAACTTATTTGATTGAGTGTTTGTGTATAGGTAAATTTTCCAAATTGATGAAAAAGCATGTTATTGAATGCTTAATGTTAATAAATGTATATTGGTAAGTTTTAATTCCTATTATACGAATTTACTAAGCATGTAATGTTTAGTTTTTTTTCCCTATTTTATAGTTATCAGAAGCTCGCGAAGGTTGGAGATCAGTGGAGCATCATCACACTATCTACTAGTTTATTTTAGGTATATATAGTAAAATCATTTTGGTATAATGGCATGTATAGGATAACTTGGCCATTAGTGGCTTGAAAATGATGCTTGTAATCTAGCCATTGGAGTGACTAGTACTGGTTTATTTTGATACACTTGTAATGTCATACTATGGTAGCTACATATATGTTAAGTAGTTGATCAAATTATGTCTAACATATAGACTAAATCAAGGTAAGATTACAAACATGTATGCCTATAATTATATGCCATGTTGAATGATAGAGTTGCTTAATTTGAATGCTAGAAATGGTTGGTATTTGGAAGTGAGTTTTAGTGTAGATCATTAGTATGACTTTGGGTAAGAAATGAAGCTAGAAATGACTTTATTTCATCCACACAGGCAGACACACGAGCGTGTGTCTAGACTATGTGTGACACACGGCCTGGTACATGGGCGTATGGTTAGGCCGTGTGTCCCCTGCATCTTAAATTTGAAAAACAGAATGCTTAAAATTGAGTACACGGGCAGAGACACGGGCGTGTGTCACAGTTGTGTGTGTTACACAGCCTAGAACACGGGGCGTGTGTCTTGGCCTTATGAACCTTGCACCTAAATTTTGAAAATTAAATTGATCACACGGCCTACTCACACGGGCGTGTGTCTGACCGTGTGGCACAAGTCAGAGAGTTACACGGGGTAAAAAATTTAAGGGACCACACGGGCATGTCCTTTAGACCATACGGGTGTGTGAGCCCTGCACCTTGGAAAATTTTTGAAAATTCACGAAATTTTTTTAGAGTTTTCGGTTAAGTCCTGACTCAATTTCAATGCTCATATTAGGCCTCAAGGGTCCATTTAAGGGACGTTATGAATAATCTCGAAAAATGAATAGTGATTGACATGATTTATCTATAAACTCTAGTAATGCTCTATAACTCTGTTCGGTGACAGATACGGGTTAGAGGTGTTACATTTAGTGGTATTAGAGCTATGGTTTAGCCGATTCTCAGATTTAACGTAGTAAACTTGAGTTTAGCTATGCATGCCATTATATAGTTCATGATAGTGTGATGTCTCTTGATCATTTTAAATATGTTTTTCATAGAGTAATGTCATCCAACCAAGCTAGAGCTGTGCATCCAAGGAAGCTGGGAGCAATGCTTCAGCTTCAGTTCAAAGATTCGCATCTGAATCTGATAGTGAAAGGCCCGTATATGAGGGCTGAAGCGAGGAGGCAAAACATGCATTCTTTCAATTGATGAATGAATGGTTTACTAAGTATTTAAGAACAAACCCCGCTGTACAACGACCTCTCCCACCTGTTCCTCAACTGGTTCCTGAGATGCCACAGGGTTCTCAACCTGTTAGAATTGGTAAGCCTCTGGTAGATAAAATCTGTAAGCATGGAGCAGAAGAACTTAGAGCTACCGCAGACGATGATCTAGAAAGGGTTGAATTTTGGTTGGAAAATACCATCTGGGTTTTAGATGAATTATCTTGTACCCTCACTAAATGTTTGAAATGTGCAGTGTCTTTACTAAATGATATAGCTTATCATTGGTGGAATACCATAACTTCAGTGGTACCTAGAGAAAACATTACATGGGAATTTTTCCAAATTGAATTCAAAAAGAAGTATGTTAATTAGAGATTCCTGGATCAGAAAAAGAAATAATTTTTAAAGCTCAAACAGAATTTTTAGAGCTCAAACAGGGGAATATGAATGTATCTAAATATGAACGAGAATTTGTTTGGTTGAGTAAGTGTGCCAGAGAATGGATTCCATCTGAAGTTGACATATGCAAACAATTTGAAGAGGGTTTAATGAAGACATTAAACTGTTGATTAGGATTCTTGAATTGTGGGAATTTGTCATACTGGCTGATCGGGCACATAAAGTTGAAGAATTGAGTAAAGGAAAGAAACAAGTTGAAAGAGAAGCTCGAGTTTCTAGTAAAAGAATTATGAGTAAATCACAATCATCTACTTCTAAGAAATTAAAAAATTATTATGATTGTGTTACCAACTTTACGCGATATACTGGAAGTGAGCAAGGTTCTCAACGCTCTAACCCGAGATCTTCATCTCATTCTATAAGCAGTGTGGGCAGTGTCGGTAATCCCAAACCAAAATGTAAGTATTGTAATAAATTTCATCATGGAGAATGTTGGTTTAAAAGTGAAGCTTGTTACCAATGTAGATCCCTTGATCATTTTTTTAAAGATTGTCCGGAAAGGGTTGAAAAAGAAGTTGAACTGACTTCAAAGCCAAGTAAACCTGTTTCGAGGGGCAGACCACCTTGTTACCCCGACAATGTCAGTGGTAGCCAAGGTATTATAAGATATACAACAGTTAAATCTAAGGCACGAGTACTGGCAAGGACATATGCTATTTGTGCTAGAGAAGATATATCTGCACTAGATGTCATTACTGGTACATTTTCTCTACTTGACACTGATTTTACTACTTTGATTGATCTTAGTTCCACACATTCATACATATGCACAAACTTAGTGTCTGTTAGAAATTTACCTGTTGAATTCACTGAATTTGTGATTAAAGTTTCAAACCCCTTGGGCCAGTGTGTTATGGTGGATAAAGTCTGTAAAAACTGTCCGTTGATGGTAAAATGTTATTGCCATTTGATGAATTTGATGTGATTTTGGGAATGGATTGGTTAACCCAATACGATGCAGTGGTGAATTGTAAGCAGAAATATATTGTATTGAAATGTCAGAGTGGTGAATTACTTCATGTTGAATATGATAAACTGGATGGATTACCTAAAGTGATTTCAGCAATATTAGCACAAAAGTATGTCAGAAAGGGTTATGATGCTTACCTTGCATATGTACTAGATACTAAAGCAGCTAAGTCAAAGATTTAGTAAGTGCCGGTTGTTTGTGAATTTCCTGATGTATTTCCAGAAGAGTTACCTGGTTTACCACCAGTTAGAGAAGTGAAATTCTCTATAGATCTTATTTCGGGTACAACACCGATATCTATAGCACCTTACAGAATGGATCTTACTGAGTTAAAAGAGTTGAAAGTACAGTTACAAAAATTGATTGACAGAGGTTTTGCTCGACCTAGTCTCACCTTGAGGTGCGCTGGTTCTGTTTGTAAAGAAGAAATATGGATTGTTGAGGCTGTGCATTGATTACAGACAGCTCAACAAAGTTACAATGAAGAACAAGTATCCATTGCCTTGTATTGATGACCTGTTTGACCAGTTGAAATGAGCCACTGTATTTTCAAAGATTGATCTCTGTTCTGGCTATTATCAGTTAAGGGTAAAAATTCAAATGTACCCAAGACAACTTTCAGAACCAGATACAGGCACTATGAGTTTCTTGTGATGACATTCGGTTTGACAAATGCACCTGCAGTGTTTATGGATCTGATGAACAAAATTTTTAGACCATATTTAGATAGGTTTGTGGTGGTGTTTATAGATGATATTTTGGTTTACTCCCGAGATGAAAATGAACATGCTAAGCATCTGAGAATAGTGTTGCAAACTTTGCGTGAGAAACAATTGTATGTCAAATTCAGTAAATGTGAATTTTGGCTACGAGAAGTTTGTGTTTTTGGGCATATAGTATTTGCTGAAGGTGTCAGGGTGGATCCGAATAGAATTTTAGCTATTGTTAACTGGAAGCCACCTAAGAATGTGTCACAAGTCTAAAGTTTTCTAGGATTGGCTAGGTATTATCGAAGGTTTGTAAAAATGTTCTTAATGATAGCTTTTCCGATGACCCGTCTATTGCAAAAAGATGTGAAATTTGAGTGGTCTGATAAATGTCAGTAGAGTTTTAACAGATTAAAAACCTTATTGACAGAACCACCAGTGTTAGTTCAGCCTAAATCGGGTAAGAAATTTATAATTTATATGTGTTTTGATGCAAGAAGGTAAAGTAGTAGCTATGCTTCAAGACAACTAAACAACATGAAAAGAATTACCTGATATATGATCTTGAATTGGCAGCCATAGTGTTTGCATTGTAAATTTGGCGGCATTACTTGTTTGGTGAAAAATGTCACATATTCACTGATCATAAAAGTTTGAAGTACTTGATTTCACAGAAAGATTTGAATTTAAGACAACACAGGTCGCTTGAATTACTGAAAGATTATGATCTTGTTATTGACTACCATCCGGGAAAAGCCAATGTAGTGGCTGATGCTCTGAGCAGAAAATCCCTGTATACTTTGTGAGTAATGAATACTCGATTGTCATTATCTGATGACGGTTCAATTATAGCTGAGTTAAAAGCTAGACCGACATTTTTGCAGTAGATATTTGAAGGTCAGAAAAATGATAATAAGTTGCAAGCAAAACAGATACAAAGTGAATTGATTCCTGACTCAGAATTTCAAATCGGGATTGATGGTTGTTTATTATTCAAAGACAGAGTATGTGTACCGAAAGTTTAGAACTAGTGCAGAAGATTTTGAATGAAGCTTATAATGGTAACATGTCTATTCATCCTGGTAGTAATAAAATGTATAATGATCTGAAAAAGAGGTACTAGTGGCCGGGAATGAAATGGGATATTTCTGAGTTTGTATCTAAATGTTTGATATGTTAGCAAGTAAAAGATAAACGTCAGTTGCCTTCGAGATTGTTACAGCCAGTTATGATAGCGAAATGGAAATGGGAAAGAATTACTATGGACTTTATATCGGGATTACCCCTATCTCCAAAGAAGAAATATGCCATTTGGGTGATTGTTGATCGGTTGACAAAGTCTGCACACTTTATTCCGGTACGTATGGATTATTCTTTGGACAGATTGGCTGAATTGTATGTCTCTGAGATTGTCAGATTGCATGTAGTGCCTGACTCCATTATTTCAGATAGAGACCCTTAGTTTACATCTAGATTCTAGAGCAAGTTGCAAGAAGCTTTAGGTATTCAGTTACACTTTGGCATTGCATTTCATCCACAGACAGATGGTCAATCTAAACGTGTTATACAAATTTTGGAAGATATGCTTTGGTGTTGTATACTTGAGTTTGAAGGTAATTGGGAAAAATATTTATCTTTAGTTGAATTTACTTACAATAACAGTTGTCAGTCCAGCATCAAAATGACACCGTATGAAGCTTTGTATGGTCGCAAATATAGAACTCCATTATATTAGACAGAACTCTATGAGAAAAAGTTGCACTAGTTGACTTAGTCCGTGAAACTAAAGAAAAAGTGAAGGTAATTCGAGACAGTTTGAAAGCAGCCTCTGATCGTCAAAAGTCCTATGCAGATCTTAAACAAAAAGAAATAGAATTTCAAGTCGGTGACAAAGTATTCTTAAAAGTATCGCCTTGGAAGAAAGTTCTTCAATTTGGGTGTAAAGGAAAACTAAGTCCACGGTTCATTGGGCCATATAAGATTACAGAAAGAATTGGACCTATTACATATCGGTTAGCCTTACCACCAAAACTTGATCGTATACATAAATTTTTTCATGTGTCTATGTTACGACATTATCGATCGAATCCTTCACATGTTATTTCTCCAGCAGAAGTTGAGATTCAGCCTGATATGACTTACAGTGAAGAACCGATCAAAATTCTGGTATGTGAAACAAAAGGGTTAAGAAATAAAAAGGTAGCATTAGTAAAAGTTCTATGACAATGACACGGTATAGAAGAGGCTACCTGGGAACCGAAGGATACTATGAGGAAGCAATACCTCAAATCTTTTTACTCGTAAGATTTTCGAGGATGAAAATCCTTAAGGGGGAGAGTTGTAACAACCCAATTTCAGTGAAATCGGAACAGTGGTTTCGGGACCACAAATCCGAGCCGAAAATAAAATTTATTTTAATTTTGTTACATGGTCCGTATTACGTTAGAAATGTCATGTGAAAATTCTGATAAGAAAATTTTACCGATTATGTGTTTAAATATGGGATGAACTAAATCGCATAAAATGTAAAAGTTGAATTCTAGTGGCTAGAAGGATTAAATAGCTATGGAATTCAAAACTTGAGATCCTTATATGGTAAATAAAACATTAAAGAAAAGAATGTAGATATTTTGGTGACTCATCCATGGAAATTTAGAAAAAAGGAAAGGACTCAATTGAAAATTGAAATAATTTAATTAATTAATAGATGATAAAAGAATTATCATCTTATTTTAGATCATCTTCAACCCCAAAATACATGGAAACCCTAGGAGAGAGAGAAAAACTTTCTTGGCTTAATTGGGTAAGTTTTCTTGTCCCGTTTTTAGTAATTTTGATATTTTCTTTGGGGGATCAATTTGAAAAGTTATCAAAGTATGAAAATTAGGTCATGGATGAATATGCTGAAGATTTGAAATTTATGGTAGAAAATGAAAGGTTGTTGATAGATAAACTGTAACACCCGTTACTCGTATTCAATGCAGAACAGGGTACGAGGCATTACCAAACTTGCAGTACAAGCAAACGTACAATTTCGAGTCATAAATTTGCGTTCAAGTTAAAACCATTTCCAATTAATCATAAAGTCCTTGATACGAGCCTACGAGGCCCAAAACATGCATTGGAAGTGGTCTGGGACTAAATTGAGAACTTTAGGAATTTTTACAAAACTTAAATTTTTTTTGCCCAAAACAGGGGTCACACGCCTGTGTAGTTTAGGACATGCCTGTGTGGGCAAGCCGTGTGGCTACACACGCCCGTGTCCCGACTGTAACACCCCTTGCCTGTATCCCTCACCGAAATAGGGTTCGAGGTGTTACCCGACTTAAACTCAGTCAATCACACAAAAACCGTGCCAAAAAAATTTCAATCAATTTAAATATTTTCTTTTCTCATGCAATCTGTCCCATATATGGGCTTACGAGGCCTAAAACATCACTAGCCAACATAGGCCAATTCACATGGCCAAAACACTTTATCAATATAAGCCACCACCTTTGGCTAACTTATAGTATCACATACTCAACATTAAAACCCTATACTTGCCATAAACTCGAAATACTAGGATTTACTTACACCAATAGCGTGAGCTTGACAGTGTGATAATATCTCTGGCGAACTCCAACCCGAGCAAATAACTGGAGCGAACAATCTACAAAACAGAGGAATGTAACAACGGAGTAAGCTTTTGTAAGCTTAGTAAGTTTTAAGCAATGCAAACAAATAAACGCAATTATACTTCGATTATTCAATTTCTCAAGAGGCCATATTCTAGGTATATTGCCATCTGGACGAATACACACAAACACATAATGCACGTTCAGCATTCTTATCATACTTAACCTGAATTCATATAACATAATTAACTCAAATACTTTCACATACTTTCACACCCTGACCCGATGTATCATGATCATAGATATAGTTATAACATTTATTCACGTATGTATCACATTACACACTAGTGATTCACTTCAAATCAAACTCACATATGAGTACATAATGTGTACCTGACCCACTTAACGTATTGAATGTATTCATTTGTCAATCTAACACGAGGTACCTTAGTCTTCGACTTTTCTCAAATCACCGGCATTTCGCCTGCTAGGACCGAGGCCCGATTATCATTTCATCGGCATTATATCCTGCTAGGCTCGAAAGCCCGAATAGTATCTCACCGGCATTATAGCCTGCTAGGCCCAAAGGCCCGAATAGTGTCTCATCGGCATACTAGTCTGCTAGGCTCAAAGGCTCGAATATAATAGCAGCACTAAGCCTGCGGGATTTAACCCGGATATAATACCAGCACGAAGCCTGCGGGAATTAACCCGGATATATTACCAGCACGAAGCCTGCGGGATTTAACCCGGATATATTACCAGCACGAAGCCTGCGGGATTTACCCCGGATATAATTCCAGCATATAGCCTGCGGTCTTTAAGCCGGATACAAATATCATGCATATTTAATCATATATTAACACATTTCAACACTTTTCTTTCATCTCATTTTCACACTTAGCATTTGATAGCTTATGCATAACATTTTACTCACATTCATTTCAAACTTATCAATCAATTATAAAAGCACATTGCATATTTACCAACATGTTATACTTTCCATTAGGCCATATAAGCATGATATAATACACTATCATTTCATATTAAACATTTGGCTAAATCCCTATCTTACAAGGAACACCGAATTCACATAACATTTCATTTCACCGGCATTATAGCCTGCTAGGGCCGAAGCCCGAATATCACATTTCGATAGACAATTCACCTATTCTTTCCCACTTTCATAACTTATACTTCAATCATGTATAACTGAAACACATATCTATCAACAAAGATTTTCATCCTTTCAACCACATAGGGTTTAATTTCCACATTGGAACACATATCTTAGTACATCATTTAATAGTATCAAATTTGACTAGATATGCTAGTCACATACGGCTCATAACTTTAATTTAATATTCATTCAACACAAAGAACATATGTATATTTTCACTGAAGCATCATCTCAATAAATACATCTTGCTCACTGATTTGCACACAACCATTCAAATTAGCAATTATAAGATTTTTTCGCACATAGCCCATCCTTATCGATAATTTACGATGATTTTATCCTTACTCATATATATGACATAGGCATTTTCACCTATGCTTCTCAATTCACATTCATGATTCAATTCCAATCGATTTAACATGCATAAGTACATATCGCATACCTCACCAACTTAATGTATTGAACGAAATCGATTGTCGATTTAACACAAGGTCTCATAGTTGAACATAAACATGAAACCATTTCTTATATGTTTGATTCACATCAATCATCAAATTCATTTAATTCACATGTACTTAATTAGGTTGTTCGTACCTGAATAGTTTACTTTACGAAACGAATCCACATATCGTATTAGCCCATAGTCGTATAGCACCACACTTTTAATAGTTTATCGGCAATTTGCCTGCTAGGTAATAACCTGATTTCATCGCCGGCCATAAGCATGCTAGACCTTTAAGTCCGATGTCATTTCACCGGCATTACGCTTGCTAGGTTTGAAACCCGAATATTTATTATAATGCATAACTTATATCATCGATCACTAACAGTTACCTCATCGAAGTTCACATTTAATCACTTTAGTACCAAGCCACATTCGGCTACCACAAAGGACTAATAAAAATAATTTTATACACATCATGGTTTCCTTTAGATATTTAATAATCACAAATCGTGATATCTCTACCAGCACATATACGACATAGTTTATTCATTGTAACACTCATTTAGTGCATCAAATTTCCAAATCCAATTCAACTTAAGCATAATAGCCATAATTGGCTTATAGCCTTAAATCATTACATATTCGGCACATTAACTAAATAAAATTTACATTCTCTCTGCCATATTAATTTAGCTCTTAGGCATATAAGAAGGAATCAAGCTTAAACATTTAAGAACTTACCTTGAACGTTGCCAAACGATTACAACGGCTATTCGATTACTTTCTCTTTTTCCTTATCCGAATTTGCCCCTCTATGCTCTTGAGCTTAAATTCAAAGATTTTAAACTAGTCATTATTCGACTATTCCAACATCACTTTCAAAATATAATATATATATTCGAATTTCACACCTACTGATCATAGTAAGTTTATAAGAAATCAATAAGCAACTCATTAACAAATTTTTGTCAATGTTTACCACATAATCATAATTGCTGTCTTCCTGAACAACAGTCACTAAATCATTTATAACTGGAGCTAAGAAACTCCAAATCAAGTGCCGTTAATTTTCCCTAAAAATAGACTCATATATCTTTTGTCCATAAAATTTTCAGAATTTTTAGTTTTGCCAATCAATACCAGATTTTTCTTAAAGTTTCCCCTGTTTCACTGTTTGACTAATCTGACCACTCCTCACTACGAATCAATTTTCTCATTATATAGAATTCAAAATATGTTCTCGTTTATTTCATTTGAAACTAGACTCATTAAGGAGTCTAATCGTATAAATTTCATCTTATGATCATTTTTTTACAATTTATAATGATTTTATAAAAACAGAACAAAGGATCTAGAAGTCATTCTGACCCTGTCCCACATCACTTCAAATATCTCATTATCAGCAATTCTTTTGCTTACATGGTTTCTTTTATAAGAAACTAGACTCATTAATATTTAATTACATAATTTATTCAGCTTCTAACTCATCTCCCACAATTTATGGTGATTTTCCAAAATCATGTTACTGCTGCTGTCCCAATCAGATTTATTACCAATTCACTCTTTCACACATAACTTGCATGGATGTTATTCAAACATGCATATCACAAATCAATCATCACATACCTATGATTTCACTTAAGCATAATCTCCATTTCATCATTTTAAAGCACAAACATTACTCAATGTTATCCAAGTTCACATTCGGCCATAATACACACAACATGTTAGCCGATTTTCCCCCTTAGCATCTAAGGCACATGCATGCTCATTTGTTTGGCTCAACTTCACCTATCTTCCATTATTCATCAAAAGAACATGAAACAACAACCATTTCCTTCATTTCCATTCATGACCGAATGCTCACAACACAACCAAAAATAAAAAATATGCTTCATGAGTTAAGGTAGAATCAAGAAGAACTCATGAAAATCAAGATAGAAGTTAACTACCATGAACTTACCTTGGATTTTTCTTCCCCTAGTGACCGAATTTTTCAAGAGCTTTTTCCCCTCTTGCTCTCCTATTTTCGGCTATGAAGAACAAGGATGAACAAAAAACCTTGTCTTTTACTTCCTTTTGTTATTTTATTACTAACATTTTATGACACAAAATAACATATATTATTTGTGCCATACTTATGCCATAATTTCAATAAAAAAATTACACAAATGCTTATCATGCCCATCATGGCCGGCCACTATGTTTTAAGGTGGGAAATTTGACATGCAAATCCACCTATTTCATACTATAAGTTATTTGGCCACTACAAATTAGCCTATAGCATTTTCAAAAATTTTCACATGAGTCCTATTTCATAATTTCACTCACAAATGGCAAAATCAAAGCATGAAATTTTCACACATGCACTTTCACATGAAATAAACATAGAATATAACATCTAATTATTTTTGTGACTCGGTTTTGTGATCCCGAAACCACTTTTCGAGTAGGGCCAAATTAGGGTTGTCACACCGACCCGTGTAACTCTCTGACTTGTAACCCATGAACAAATTGAGGTCACATGGCCAAGTTAGACACCCGTGTGCTTAGTCATGTGGAAAATTAATTCTCATAAATTAGATGCAGACTTTACACGGCCAGGGCACACGCCCGTGTTTAGGGTCGTGCCGTCTACAAGGCTGAAACACACGCCCGTGTCCCAGCCAGTATGCTCAATTTTGAGCATTCTGTTTCTCAAAATTAAGGTGCAGGGGACACACGGCCAAAACACATGCTTATGAGGCAGACCATGTGTCAGATAGGCCTAGACACACGCCCATGTGTCTACCTATGAGGATAAATAAAGGCTATTTACCGAGCCATTTTCCACCCTTATTCACACATTCACAAACACCAATTCTATGGCACAAAACATAATATACTTGGGCAACCAAAACATCCACAAATATGAAGAAAACATGCCAATACAATAGCAACATCTATCATACTCACAACATTTATTATGCCCTAAATTAATCACGCAAATTTCACATTCATTAAGCCTCAATTTACTACTTTGAAAACACCTAATTATGCCTAAATTTATCATTTCACCAATATAACACATTTCCAAACATTTTACATTCATACTATGAATCATATTCCATCATTCACCAAGCATATCATGACCATATCACCAAAGCCATTGGCACATATATGAATATACTTAGGCTTACAACCACATTAACCAAAATAAGCCAATTTACATGGCCAAATATCAAGTCAAGCCCTTGACAAATTACAAGCCAATACATTGGTTGAAATCATAACGACACATATAAAAAAATGACCAAATCCCTATACATGCCATACTTCCAAAATACTAAGATGATCAATACCCAAAATGAGAGTTTGATAGTGTGATTCGAATCTCCGATGATCACCGATCCGAGTTAGCTTGTTAACACTATAAAACATGAAAAATAAAAGGAGTAAGCTATATAGCTTAGTAAGCTCGTATGCAAGAAATAAGCAACCTCACCATGCATATAACATTCAAATAATATAACATAATTAAATGTAAATTTACCTTAGTATCCTAATTCATTCCATCACAAAACTTACCTCATTTTCATCATTTCAAGCATTTAATAAACATGAGCTTTACGTACATACCTGAACCATCTCGAAATGAACTTACAAATATTCTCATCTTTGACATACCCGTGAACCACTCGGAATAAAAATATAGGATACTCGGGAAATTTGCACACTAAGTGCCATATATGTAGCCAAAGCTACCCAAGTATCATATCACATAGTTGCTAGCTCTTGAGCTATCAACGGGCCTGCTCATGCAAGTTTTCAATCAAGATGTAGCTATGCGGTGCTGCTCATACAAGCTGTCAAGTATCCGCAACATATGCCGATATACTTAGCCACCTATAGGACGTACAAGACCAACACTCGGATCACATAATCACATAACACATAATGACCCTAGTGACATGTCACTCGTATCCTACCCTATTCCTAAGGTTAAAACGAGATTTCTTGCTTGTTGATTCGTCTTTGGACTCATTCATAGGATTAAGCTCATCCATATTTATCAAACATAAGGTTCATGCAATATTAAAGTAATAAAATATAGTCATATTAAAGCTTATTTTTGAAATACAAACTTACCTTGGTATAAAATGGCTAATAGTTTGATTTAGTCCACAACCTTGTTCTTTCCCTAGTCTAGGTCAGAACCTTACCTTTCTTGATCTATAATACACATTTAACTCATTCAATCATCACATTATTCAATTTAATCCCAAAAACACCTTATGGAAAAAATTACAATTTTACCTCTAACTTTACAACTTTTTACATTTTAGTCCCTAAGCTCGTAAAATGATTTTCATTCAATTTCCTTATCACCCAAGCCTAGGCAAATCTTTTTCATGCTCATAACAAACCAAAATTTTCATCTATTCGCATTTTTACACACATTTTATAACTTTTACAAATAGGTCCTTATTTGACATTTTCATCAAAAATCACATGGTAAATGTTGTTTATCTAACATCAAACATACATTTTTTACCTTTAGACATAAAAATACATAAATATTAAATACGGGTAAAATTTTAGACTTTGATTTTCTTTCAATTAGTCCTTGAAATAGCTAGATTAGGTTGAGGCAACTTCAAAGACATAAAAATCATTAAAAACTGGGCAAGAACAGACTTACAATCGAGCTTGAAAGCTTGGCAAAACCCTAGCTATGGGGACCCTTGGAATTTCGGCTAAGGGACTAATTTGATGAAGATGAACATATTTTATTTTAGTAATTTTTGTCTTTATTAACCAAATGATTGAAATGCCCTTCACTTAAAACTTTGAAATTTTATCTAACCATGTCCATTTTTGTTCAACTTAAAGAATAATGGTCTAATTCCATTTAAGGACCTCCAATTTAAAATATTATAGCAATTAGACACCTCTAGCTTCTAGAATACACATTTTGCACCTATTGCAATTTAATTCTATTAGTCAAACTGGAAACTCTATCGATAAAATTTCTTAACAAAATTTTCACACAATCATTCAATCATACTGTAGACCTTAAAGAAATAAAAAAAAAAAAAATATTTCTACTTCAAATTTGTGGTCCTAAAACCATTGTTCTGATTTGACCCTAAAATGGGTTGTTACAACTTTCCCCCCTTTAGGGATTTTCGTCCCTGAAAATCTTACCGAAAAGAGGTTTGGGTATTGTTTCCTCTTACCTTTCTCGGTTTCCCAAGTAGCTTTTTCGACCCCATGTATTTGCCACAAAACTTTCACTAGGGCTATATTTTTATTTCTCAACTGTTTAACTTCCCGAGCTAAAATCTTGATCGGTTCTTCACTATAAGTCATATCGGGTCAAGTCTCATCCTCAGTTGGTAAAATCACATGCGATGGATCTGATTGATATCTTCGCAACATAGACACATGAAACATGTTGTGGATCATTTCCAATTTCGTCTGTAAAGCTAGCCTATAAGCATCCTTTCAATAACCTTATATGGCCCAATGAATCACGGACTCAACTTGCCTTTGCGACCAAATCTAAGGATTTTCTTCCACGAGATACTTTTAGAAACACCTTATCACCAACTTGAAATTCAATTTCCTTTTGTTTTAAATTCGCGTACAATTACTGTTTATCCGAAGTTGCTTTCAAACAATCATGAATTATTTTCACTTTTTATTTGGTTTCTCTAACCAAATCAACCCCGTGAATTTGTCTCTCATTGAGCCCAGTCTAATACAAAAGAGTTCGAGACTTACGGCCATACAATGACTCATACGGTGTCATCTTTATACTCAACTGAAAACTGTTGTTATAAGTAAATTCGACTAAAGGTAAATATTTTTCCCAACTACCTTTGAACTCTAATACACAACAACAAAGCATATCTTCGAGTACCTGGATCGTTCTTTCAGATTGACCATTGGTCTGCAGATGAAATGCGATACTAAAATTCAACTTTGTGCCCAAAGCCTCTTGCAACTTTTTCCAAAAGTGAGACGTAAACCTCGGATCTCTATCCGAAATAATAGAAATAGGCACTTCATGCAATCTAACAATTTTAGCTATGTACAACTCAGCTAGGTTATCAAGTAATAGTTGGTACGTACCGAAATAAAATGAGCCGATTTTGTCAATCTATTAACAACAATCCAAACAACATCTTTTTTCTTCGGAGTCAGAGGTAATCCAGTTACGAAATCCATCGTAATTCTATTCCATTTCCACTTGGGAATCATCATAGGCTGAAGTAAGCCCGAAGGTACTGAATGTTTGGCCTTTACTTGTTGACAAGTCAAACATCTCGCTACGAATTCAGAAATATCTCGTTTCATACTTGACCACCAATACAATTTCTTCAAATCATTGTACATCTTCGTACTTCCCGGATGAACAGACAGACAACCACTGTGTGCCTCGTGAAAAATTTTCTGAATAATCTCGGTGTCTCTTGGTACACAAATCTTACCTCAGAACATCAAACAATCATCGGCCCCAATTCAAAAATTTGAATCACTGGTCAATTCGTGTTGAGCTCTTTTAGTTTGAAGTTCTTTGTCACTTTTTTGAGGTTCGTAAATCTGCTGAAGAAATACCGGTCTAGCTTTCAACTCAACTATAATCGAGCTATCATTAGATAAAGTTAGTCGTGTATTCATTACTCTCAACGAAAACAAAGATTTCCTACTCAAAGCATTGACGACTACATTTTCCTTTCTCGGATGATATTTGACTACCAATTCATAATCTTGCAACAACTCGAGCCATCTCCGTTGTCTCAAGTTCAAATCCTTCTGAATCATTAAATACTTCAAACTATTGTGGTTGGTAAAGATGTGGAACTTCTCACCGAATAAATGGTGTCACCAAATATTTAAAGCAAGCACAATAGTAGCCAAGTCTAAATGCTATGGCTAGGGAATTGCTAGGAGGTTTCGGCACTTAAGGGTTGTGATGTTTTTGGAGGGAATGGTGTATGAATGAAAAAAAAATAAGAAGAGATGGGTGGAATTTATAGTGAAGGGAGTAGGAACTAGAGTAGAATTCTTAGTACAATTTAATAATTAAAAATTTTATGTTTTAATTCTACTCAAAGTAAATAACAATTAATAATTAAAATATTATTTGCTATTAATTTATTAAGATAAAAACTTATCAAATAAAATATAATTAAATTAAAACTAATCCTAACTCTATGTAAAGTTGATAATAATTAATATGTATTATAATAGATAAAATTATATATTAATCATTATCATCTTTTTTTTATTAAACTAAAAACATTTATTCTAGAAGCCTTTTGAAAATATTTACAAAAAGAGGTATCTAAATTTTAATGTTTACAAAAGAACAACCACATTTTGAAAATTATTTAATTAAGTACCTACACCTAAAGAAAATTTGGAATTGAGTTGCAATTTAAAACTTGGATCAAAATTGACCCTTTTATTTGAAACTAAAAGTTTATTTTGCCATTTAGGGGATAATTTGTCGGAAAATTATGTCAAAATCAATTCCCAAGAAAGATTGGAGGAGTCACAAGTGGTCCCGCTTAAGTTCCAATCTCGTAGACAGAATTTATTTAAGCATACTGATCCTGAAAATATACCCTAAATCATTTATTCAAAAAGAAGAAGAAGAAAAATTAAATATTTGATAAAATGAACGAAATTTGATTCCGTTCAATTTTATCTCCCTAGTAATGTTTCAAGCATTGAGCATTAACTCAAAAATTACCTCCCTTACCTTGAAGGTCAACAACTCCATACGGATAGAATCGATGAATCGTAAATGTACCAGACCAACGTGATTTTAACTTACCTGGAAAGAACTTTAATTTGGAATAAAATAACAAGACTAGCTGACCTGCTTCAAATTCACGAACTCGAATGTGATTGTCATGCCATTTTTTAAGGTTCTCCTTGAGCAATTTCGCATTTTCGTATGAGAACATTCGGAATTCTTCTAACTCATTGAGTTGGAGCATACGTTTTTCTTTAGCAAGCTTAAGATCCAAGTTGAGTTGTCGGAGGGCCCAGTAAGCTTTGTGTTCTAACTCCAAGGGTAGATGGCAAGTTTTCCCAAAGACTAACCTATAGGGTGACATCCTTAAAGGTGTCTTGTATGCTGTCCTGTAAGCCCATAAAGCATCATCCAATCTTTACGACCAATCTCGTCAGTTCGGGCAAACTACCTTCTCAAGTATGCCTTTGATCTTCTTGTTTGCCAGTTCAGCTTGCCCATTCGTCTACGGATGGTAAGTTGTGGCAACCTTGTTCTTGGCTCCATGTTTATCTAATAACCATTTCAATCACTTGTTTACAAAATGGGACCCTTCATCACTGATGATGGCTCTTGGGGTTTCAAACCTTGTGAACACATGCTTCTGCAAAAACTTTATCACAACCTTAGCATCGATTGTTGGATATGCCTCTGCCTCAACCCACTTAGACATATAGTCTACTCTATTAATATGTACTTGTGACCAAAAGACGAAGGGAAAGACCGAGAAAGTCAATACCCCAAACATCGAATAATTCTACCTCAATGATGTTTGTTCGAGGTATCTCATTTTTGTTGGTGATATTTTCGACCCTTTGACATCGATCACAACTCTTTACGTAAGCATATGCGTCTTTGAATAGTGTTGGCCAAAAGAATCTGACTTGCAATACCTTGGCTGCAGTACATGTACCTCCAAAGTGTCCCCCCCACTCGGAGCTGAGTGACAGTGGTCTAGAATCTTATGTACTTCATCTTCTGCCACGCTTCTCATGATCATTTGATCTGCACACTTTTTAAACAAGTATGGTTCTTCCCAGAAATAGTACTTCTCTTTGTGAAGAAACTTTTTCCTTTGATGATACATCTTATCAATCGACATCAAACCACAAGCTAAATAGTTAGCAATATCAGCAAACCAAGGGGTATTATAGACATGATTTACCTTCAGTATGTGTTCATCTGGAAATGTTTCCTGAAAGGGTAGAAGTAGAGAATTCCCTTCTTGTGGCTCCAATTTGGACAAGTGATCTACTACTTGATTTTTTACTCCCTTTCGAACTTGAATTTCTAAATCAAACTCTTGAAGTAGAAGTACCCATCGGATTAGTCTCGGCTTAGCGTCTTTCTTGGCAAGCAAATACTTAATCGCTGAATGGTCCGTATAGACAGTCACCTTGGTACCTACAAGATAAGATCGAAACTTGTCAAAATCCAACATAATAGCAAGTAACTCTTTCTCTGTTACCGTATAATTTAGTTGAGCTCCTGTCAAAGTTCGACTTGCGTAGTAGATGGGATGAAAGAGTTTGCTCCTTCGCTTGCCCATAATAGCTCCTATTGTGAAGTCACTTGCTTCACACATCAATTCAAATGGCAAATCCCAGTCTGGTGTGATGATTATGGGTGCCAAAACTAATCGAATCTTCAAATTATTGAAAGCTCTTAAGCACTCTTCATCAAATTTGAACGTCATGTCCTTTTCCAATAATTTGCATAAGGGTTTAGCAATTTTGGATAAGTCTTTGATAAATCTTCGATAGAAACCGGCGTGACCCAAAAAGCTCCTAACACCCTTTACAGATGTTGGAGGTAGGAGTTTCTCAATAACATCTACCTTTGCTTTATCTACCTCGATCCCATGTCTCGTTATCCGATGCCCTAGAACAATCCCTTCTTGTACCATGAAATGACACTTTTCCCAGTTGAGTACTAGGTTTGTTTATTCGTATCGCCTTAATACCTTCGCTAGATTGGCTAAGGAATCATCATAAGTATCTCCAAATACTGAAAAATCATCCATAAAAACTTCCAAATACTTCTCAACCATGTCAGTAAAAATAGACATCATGCATCTTTGAAATGTAGCAGGTATATACATAAACAAAATGGCATGTGCCTAAATGCGAATGTACCATACGGGCAGGTGAATGTTGTCTTATGCTGGTCTTTCAGTGCTACTGTAATCTAATTATACCCCGAGTATCCATCGAAAAAACACTAATAGTCTCGCCCTGCGAGTCTATCTAACATCTGGTCCAAAAAATGGCAAAGAAAAGTGATCTTTGCCTTGTTCAGCTTCTAGTAATTGATGCAAATTCTCCATCCCGTAACCGTTTTAGTCGGTATCAACTCATTATTCTCATTTTCAATGATCGTGATACCTCCTTTCTTTGGCATGCACTGGACCAGACTTACCCATGAACTATCTGAGATGGGGTAAATTATACCCGCATCTAACCACTTGATGATTTCTTTCTTGACTACGTCCTTCATGATGGGGTTTAGTCTTTGTTGTCCATCAATCGTCCCCTTTTTGCCATTTTCTAGGATAATCTTGTGTATGCATACAGATGGACTAATACCATGAATATCGACTATGATCCATCCGATAGCCTTCTTGGATTGTTTCACCACCAGGATGAGTTTCTTTTCTTGCTCAGTAGTTAATTCTGCTGAAACAATCACAGGCAGAGTAGAAGAGTTACATAAATAAACATATTTCAAATGTGTGGGAAGTACCTTCAGTTCTAATTTAGGTGGCACCTCAATTGATGCTTTTAGTTGGGCATAATCCCTTTTCTCTAATTCCAAAGATTCAAAAACGGGTTTGCGGATTAAATCCCCTTTGATTACCTTCTAATAAAGCTAAGTATTCATCCTCCTCTTTATCATTTGAAGGATCTGATGTCAACATTCGTTCCAATGGGTCCTCAACATAGTTGAGTTCCTTTTCCATGATTAAATCCTCTAAATTGGACACTGTAGAACAATCATCAATTGTGTCAAGAAATCGTAGAGACTTAAAAATGTCAAATGTTACTTGATCATCCTGAACACGCATAGTAAGCTTGCCCTTCTGCACATCAATAAGGGTCCTTTCGATTGCTGAGAATAGTCTTAGTAGGATGATTGGCACCTCTTTGTCTGCTTCAAAGTCTAGAATCACAAAGTCAGTAGGAAAGATAAATTTGTCTACACGTACCAATACGCTGTAGAACAATCATCAATTGTGTCAAGAAATCGTAGAGACTTAAAAATGTCAAATGTTACTTGATCATCCTGAACACGCATAGTAAGCTTGCCCTTCTGCACATCAATAAGGGTCCTTTCGATTGCTGAGAATAGTCTTAGTAGGATGATTGGCACCTCTTTGTCTGCTTCAAAGTCTAGAATCACAAAGTCAGTAGGAAAGATAAATTTGTCTACACGTACCAATACGCCCTCGATTTTTCCTTCTGGGTATGCTAAGGATTGATCTGCTAATTGAAGTGTAACCGTAGTAGGTCAACTATACCTATCCCCAACTTCCTAAATATTGACATGGGCATCAAGTTGATACTCGCACCTAAGTCACATAGTGCCTTACCGTAATATGTTGCTCCAATGTTGCAAGGTATGGTAAAATATCCAGGATCTTTCAACTTTGGGGGTAGTTTGTTTTGAAGATATGCACTGCATTCCTTTGATAGGGCTACCGTCTTAAATTCTCCAAGCCTTCACTTTTTAGACATGATATCCTTCATGAACTTGACATAGTTCGACATTTGTTCAAGTGCTTCAACCAACGGGATGTTGATATGAAGTTGCTTGAGTACGTCTAGGAACTTCTTGAATTGAATTTCCTGCTTCTACTTCTGAAGTCTTTGAGGGTAGGGTGGTGGAGGTTTCTTTATTGGAACTAGTTGATTCATCTTCTATGGAAATTTTGCATCTAACGTGTAACGCCCCGTACCCGAGACCATTGCCGGAGTCGAACACGAGGTGTTAACGGACTTAATTCATTTACTTACGCAGTTCATTTTAAAATTTCCAGACAAGCTGGCTAACTGCATCACAGTCACTTTAAAAATCATATCTCGAGTTCGAAACTCAAAAACCGATTCCGTAAATTTTTCCTGAAACTAGACTCATATATCCATCTACAAATTGTTTTCTAGAATTTTTGGTCAAGCCAATTAGTACAGTTTATTAGTTAAAGTCTCCCCTATTTTAGGGTTCGACTACTCTGACCTTTATGCATTACGACTTAGATATCTCCCTGTACAGAGCTTCAATACTTATACCGTTTGTTTCTAGTGAAACTAGACTCAAAAAGGAATCTATAAATATAAAGAATGACTTCTAATTATCTCTAGTTAATTTATGGTAAATTTTCAAAGTCAGAACAAGGGATCCAGAAAATGCTCTGGCCCTGTTTCACGAAAACTTAAACATCTCATAAAATACGGCTCATATGGTCGTTTCATTTCTTTCATATGAAAATAGACTCACAAATATTCGATTAAATAATTTATTCACTATTTAATTCCATTCCTACTATTTTTAGTGATTTTTCCAACTTACGTCACTGCTGCTATCAGCATCTATTTTAGGGTAAATTTTACCTATTTCATAATTTTCCATGAATCAAATAGTAAATTGACATACATTATTATCAAGGGTAATCCCAATTAGCCATGACATACGTAGCACCAATAGGACCATGATTGGCCATTCCAATGGCTAGTCATTACCAAACATTTCCACACCACTTAATAACCATATCACAAGACCATAATGTTATACTTCGAAATATACGAGCCATTTTCGCATGGCTATGCGAATACACATTACCAAAGGGTACTTAATTAACAACAAGGGTCAGCCCTATACATGCCATTTTCAAAATTGAACTAAAAGAGTACCAAAAGTGGCTTAGATAGTGTGGATGACTTCGACTTTGACACTCCCGAGTCCGATAGCTGACGAACAAAATCTATAAAACAGAGAATCAAAGTAACTGAGTAAGCATTTTAATGCTTAGTAAGTTCAAGTAATGAAATTATTCACGACTAAGGTATAACGTTCATATGACTACATGAATAATTGCATATATGCATGTTCTCAAATCATACTTACTTCATGCTTCAACCATTATATTCATACACATGGAATCAAACCTAACTAGAGGTCGGAAGTTCGTTAATCAATTGAGCGAATACTATTTAAAAGGAATCAACCTTTCCGATGCATATACGAAACATACCTTATCATTTGGATTTTATGTGCATATTAATTGAAATTATTACAGCAAGATCGCTCACTTCCAAACCCAAGTACATTCGGGATTTAGCCGGATATAGCAACTCGCACAAATGCCTTCGGGACTTAGCCCGGATATAGTCACTAGCACAAACGCCTTCGGGACTTAGCCCGGATATAGTCAATAGCACAAATGCCTTCGGGACTTAGCCCGGATATAGTCACTAGCACAACTGCCTTTGGGACTTAGCCCGGATATAGTCACTAGCACCATGCCTTCGGGACTTAGCCCGGATGTCATCCGAATAATCATGCACATATATCGATAAATCATGACACATCCATATTTCATTTTCATTACTAAAGCTCAAACACAAGACACTTATCAAACCTTACCAATTTCGGCTCAATAGCCATATACAAAGAGCATGATTTCGAGTGGATTTATAACATGATCTCTATACACATTATCGGATACCCGTCATAGGTATAAACTAATCACCTCAATATATCATTCAAGTAAAGTCATTATATCTCCGTTTATTCGTTATGCTTATATGTCATGACTTAATCAAATCATAAACTAAGTTTCATTACTCGAAGACTTACCTCGGATGTTGTCGAACGACTTCAACGGCTATTCAATTACTTTTTCCTTCCCTTTATCGGATTTAGTCCCCCTTTGCTCTTGAGCTTAAGTTCAACAAATTTTAAACTAGTCATTAATCGACTATTCAAGTATTACTTTCAGAATATAATACATATAGATTTGAATTTCACACATATAGATTATAGTAAGCTTTATAAAAATCAATAAATAATTCATTAGCAAATTTTCATTAATGTTTACAATATAATTACAATTTCCCTATAAGCTGACTTCCTGAGCAACAGTCACTAAAGTTTTTATAACTGGAGCTACGAAACTCCAAATCAATTTCCGTTAATTTTTCTTGACAGAAGACTCATTTATCTATTATCCATAAAATTTTCAAAATTTTTAGTTTAGCCCAACAATACCAGATTTTTCTTAAAGTTCACCTTGTTTCACTATTTGACTAAACTGACTACTCTTCACTACGAATCAAATTTCTCATTATACAGAATTCAAAATATGTTCTCGTTTATTTCATTTGAAACTAGACTCATTAAGGAGTCTAAGAATATAAATTTTATCTTAGGGCCATTTTTTTACAATTTATACTGATTTTATAAAAACAGAACAGGGAATCTAGTAGTCATTTTGACTCAGCCCCACAATACTTCAAATATCTCAAGATCGGTAACTATTTTGTTTTTATAGTTTCTTTTGTAAGAAACTAGACTCTTCAAGCTTTAATGACATAATTTATTCAGCTTCTAACTCAACTCCTACAAATTATGGCGATTTTCTAAAATCACCTTACTGCTGCTGTCCCGAAGCAGATTATTACCAAATCAAATACTAACATTTGCATTTCACCTTAATAGCTAGCTTAGCAAACCTTAATTTAACATATAATTGTTCATAACACAATTAAAGCATCCTCTCCATTCCATCAATTCAAAACACATACATTGCCCAATAATATCCAAAATCATATTCGGCCTTAGTACACAACTTGTTAGCCGATTTTTCTCCATTTAGCAACTAATGCACATATGTGCTCATTTGTTAGACTCTACTTCACCTAACTACCATTTTTTTCATCCAAATAACATGAACAACACCATTTCTTGAACATTTTCTCTTAACCGATTACTCATGTTACCAACAAGATTCAAAATTTGGACATGGGCTAACTAAGGGACTTAGTAACTAGCTTAATACACTCAACAATTTCAAAAGCTACCATGAATTACATACCTTATTTATACATAAATTTTCAAGGATTTCAAAGTACTTACCTCTTCCTAAACATCAACCAAGCTGAACATGAAACAAGGGAATTCTTTTCTTCTCCCACCCTCAAGTCACGACAAAGGAGGAACAAGGAGGAGACAACTTTTGTTTTTTTTCCTCCCACTCACCTCATGTTCTATTATTCTTAATTCATTATTTTATTGTCTAACATAAAATTATTAGCACAAAATAATTATAATATGCTTTAGTCCATAACATGGCCGGCCACCATCTAGAATTTGGCCAATTTGACATGCAAGTACAAGCATTTTCTATCATGCATCAATAGGCCACTTTAACATTTGCCTAGCACATTTCTAAATTTTCTCACACAAGTCCTATTTAATAAAATTCACTTACAATTAACAAAATTCAAACACGAAATTTTCACACATGCATATATACATATAATAAGCATCAAATATGTCGGTTAATTATTTTTATGACTCGGTTTTGTGGTCCTGAAATCACTTTCCGACTAGGGTCACATTAGGGCTGTCACATAACGGAGTTGTTAGTTGATCAGAATTAGCTGGTTCTGAGGTCACCTTGTCGAATTTTGCAGATTCTGGTTCTTGTGAATCTGGAATTCTAACACTCGATTGAACTTCCTGAGTCTTGAGCATCACCTGGCACTTTTTGAACTTTAATGGTGTTGGGCTCTAATGTCTTTCCGCTCCTCAGTGTCAATGCTTTACAATGCTCCTTCCCTGGATTCCTCAGATTCTCTATATCACTAGGTAAAGCACCTTGTGGTCGATTTCTGAGTTCAGTAGTAACCAGGCTCATTTAGTTTTCCAGGTTTTTCAATGTAGCTGCTTGGCTTTGAATTAAGGCATTATTCTTCTCCATTTATGCCTTTAACAAATTTTCTGAGCCATTGGATGGTTCAGCTTGGGTTGGTTTCTAAACTTGTTGGGAAAAAATAGGTGGCTGGGTTGATTTAGGTTGGGTGGAAGTGTTACTGGTTCTTGCCCCTTGGTTACTCCAGGAAAAATTCGGCTGGTTTCGCCATGATGGGTTATAGAAATTGGATTGCAGTCCCTACCTTTGTCGATTTTGGTTCTGGTTACCCATGTAATATACAGATCCTGGGTTCGATGGACATTCTTCGAACAAATGTCCTTCACCACAATAGACATAGGCTACATTTTCAAATTGATTAGGTGGCTGTGCTGCAAAACTATTAGACCCATTAGTAGTAAGACTTTTTAACATTGAGGATATTGATGATACCTGAGATGCGAGTGAAGTAAGAATGTCTACTTCATGTATTCCACTGACTCGTCTTCTTGACACTAATCAATTGGTTGACCATTGATAATTGTTGCTGGCAATCCTATCAATGATTTCATAAGCCTCATTATAAGACTTAGAAATGAGAGCACCATTAGCAGAAGCGTGCACTACTATCCTCGTGTGAGCATTGAGACCATTATAAAATGTCTAAAGTTTTATGCAATGTGAGATTCCATGATGAGGGCACTTCCGTAATAATTCTTTGTACCTTTCCCAAGCCTTATACAAGGACTCATCATCCATTTGTTGGAAAGCAGTGATCTCGTTCCTCAACTTAGCATTCTTGCTAGGTGGGAAATACTTCATAAGGAATCTTTCTACTAACTCTTGCCATGTGGAAACTGAATTTGGTGGCAAGGAGTTCAACCAGGCTCGAGCTCTGTCCCTTAGCGAATATGGGAACAATTTTAATCGTAATGCATCTTTGGGTACTCCGACTAACTTGAAAGAATCGTTCACCTCCATAAACAGTCTAAAGTGTGGGTGAGGATCTTTGGTAGGGATTCCACTGAATTGGCCTACTGTCTGAAGCACCTGGAACATGACTGGCTTCAGCTCGAACTGTTGTGCCTCAATTTTGGGTCTCGCAATACCTGGGTTAAGATCATTAAACACTGGCATGGCATACTGTCTTAAAGCTCTATCCCTATCATCAGTAATAAGGATAGAATTTTGAGCAGGGTTTGCTCTGTGTCCTCGATTTGGATTTTCAAAGTTCATTTCTTTAGTCTTTCTTTGACTTGCTTCTCTTTTTTGCCGTCGAAAAGTTCATTCAATCTCAGGGTCTACAGGGAGTAAATCAATAATTCGGTCAACACTCATAAACACCTGAAATAATCACAGAAAAATTAATTAAGTTAAAATTTAAAGAAAAAAATAAGCGAAAATGAAAAACTAACAAATTCACAAATAATGACTTTTTAAAACAGTCCCCGACAACAGCGCCAAAAACTTGGAACGATGGAAATGTGCAAGTGTACACAATCGCAGTAAGTAAGAAAGTGACAAGTAAATGTCGAGTTATCGTACCCATAGGGATTGTGGAAAGAATATTTATGAATGCTGTTTAGAACACTTTGGTGAAGAAAAATATTTTGTTTGAAGAAGGTGATTAAAAACTAAGATTTTAAGCTAAGTAAAATAAATAAATCTCAAATGCACGATTTCAAAATACGAGTTTAATCAAGATGATATAATTGTGTTAGATTAATTACATTTCTTAACTTAGTATTATTGAACTCATGTTTATGCTGTTACGAATAAATTCACCAAAACTTGGTAAGTTGCTAACTTATGAACATACTCACCTACCAAAATCCATTCATCTCTTGGACATATCCCTATGTTAATTTAATCGATTAAACAAATCTTAATAGGCAAATATGTTATAGCACATACATACTTATTAAATTGAAATAATCTCTTAAACATATTCCTATGTCAATTCAAACAATTAACTCGATTTAATAAGCACATAAAATACTATGTGAGGTAACAAAGTATCCTTACCTTGAAACAGTTTAATCATAATAGTCTTGCAAGTTATGCAAGGCAATTGTATCGTCTGATACCATTGTTAATTTAATCCTCAACTATCTTAGATAATTAAACTGCACTAATTAAGTACTGTGCCTATTAATTATAATTTCAATCCATTTAAATAATTAATTCATTAGTTACATAACAATTGTAATGCAAGAATAACTTAGTCATGATTTTACTTAATCAAGCATCATACCGAGGCCTATAACAACATAAACACAATTTTAAGAAGACGAAATGCAATCAACCTAATACAAATTAAATTGAAGCTAAATTGATTATATTAACCATTCCAACAACATAAATATTTATAGATATGTTCATCATAACAACAACAAAAATTAAAGAGATAGGGAACAAGAATCAAATCCGGTGTTTTTCCGTGGCTTGACTAGCTTGCTTCGTTCTTCATTCTCTATTGTCGTCGTTGATTAAAGCTGCTACGAACGCTTCAATGTTGCTCCAAAATGGCTGATGAACACCCCTTCTCCAAGGGAGGAAATCTCAAGAGAGCAAGAGAATTTAAAATGGCAAAGAAAAGAGAAAGTGGAGAGAAGAGAGAAAAGATGTGAATGAATTGAGGTGTGTTGAATGATCAACCAAAGGGGGTTTTTATAGCTAAAGATGGCTGCTAAAATAAGCTAAAAATAGCAGCCAAAGAGCCATCCCTTGGCCGGCCACACATGTGGCAAGGTTGATGGTTTCAACTTTGCTAAATTTGGCTTGGGGCATATCTACAAAGCCACCAATTGTGGAGGGGTTTGAATGCAACTTGAACAAGTCTTCGAGGGCCTCTTTGCAAGCTTAAATAATCAACTAATAGGCTAATTTGGGTCAGCTCTTGGGATGGTTTTGGGCTGTCCATTTCTTGGGCGGTTCTGTTCACTCGGTTTGGTTCAACTGGACCATTTTTTCATTATTAATCAATAATAATTTATTAACCCAAATTAAATTGGATATAAATTAAAATTAATTATATTATGAATTAATACATATAATTTTGGACTGTCTTAGGCTAAAATTTAGTTCACCTCGATACTTCAAATTGCTTCTCAGTTTTGTGCTTTTAGCAGTGTTTGCCGAGTCATTTTTTGCCCTTTGTGCAAATTTGTCGAAAATAACCAAAATTCATCAAAAATAATTATAAAATTAACTAAAATTCAACATGTTCATATTTAAAGTGCACTTTAATTATTTTATAAAAATTAATTATTTTTCGACACGAATTTGATCAAAACTGTATGTAAAAATATGTAAATTTTCATGTCTCCAGGAACACATTTGAATATTCACAAATATTGGCACCGATTTTATCTTCAATTCAGACACCTTATTATTCAGTACATACGCGAGAAATGCTTCACAACCCTTTCTTACATACCTCTAAGCCGATATCGATGAAATCACAATAGGTAATTCACCCGACTCATTTGACTCAACCTGAAGAGTTTTATTGTTTTGACATTTCAATTAAATAACTTTTCGTCTACAATTCACTACTACATCATGTAGAGTTAACCAATCCATTCCAAAAATCACATCAAACTCATCAAATGGCAAAAGTATTAAGGAAAATTCTTACTAGATACCAAATTCATGCAAATATAGGAATGAGTCGATCCAAGATCAATTAATGCAACTACATTAGTATCATAAAGAGAAAATGTACCAGTGATTACATTAGGGGAGGACACATCCTCACGAGCATGAATGACATAAGCTCTCTCAGGTGCTCTAGCTTTTGATCTCGTAGCTAAATCTTTGGACACACCTCTTCTACTAGTCCCATTTCCCGTATTTCTCACTGGCCTCCCTCTAGCAGCAGTGTTACTCGATCTTGCATTCTGAAAATTATCTTTTTCAACCATTTCAGGGCAGTCTCGGATAAAATGATCTTGAGAGCCACATTTGAAGCTAGCTCGGTTATTCATCCGATATTCACCGGGAGGTCGTCTACTATAGTGTTGGCATTCAGGATTATTAGACCTAGTGTTACCAACGCTCGTTATTGACCTAGTCTGGGCTTTAGAACCCGAATATTGCTTCCCACGATCTCTGTTGGGATACTGGGCTGAAGCATTCGATTGAGCAGAAAAATCTCTCGTTTTCTTTGACGAAGATTGAAACAACTTATTCATCGGCCTTTTTCTTAAATCTCTAGCCTTAAACTCAGCCTTTCTCTTTTCCTTACTCAAATCTTTGGCTTTGCAAGCTCATTCGACTAGTACAACAAATTCTTTCATCTCAAAAGTCCCAACTAACAGCCTGATGTCTTCATTTAGCCCATCTTCAAATCTCTTACACATAATAGCCTCTGTTGAACCACATTTCTGGGCATACTTACTGAGCATAACAAACTCTTGTTCGAACTCAGTCACAGTCTTACAGCCCTATTTTAGTTCCAAGAACTCTTTACGTTTCTGATCAATAAACCTCTAACTGATGTACTTCTTTTTGAATTCCTCTTGGAAGAAATCCCAAGTGACCCTTTCCCTTGGTACTATAGATATGAGAGTGTTCCACCATTTATATGCCGTATCCCTCAGAAGTGACGTAGCACATTTCAAGCACTCATCTGGTGTGCAAGAAAGTTTGTCAAATACCCTGATAGAGTTCTCGAGCCAGAATTCTGCTCCCTCAGAATCATTATTGATATTTACTCTAAATTCTTCAGCCCCTTATTTTTGGATCTTATCGACTAGAGGCTTGTTTAGTCTTACCAAATCCACACCTTGGGGAGCTGCGAGAACCGGTTGAGGGTTAGGCGGAGGTATGTAATACTCTTAACCTGTATCCATTGTTAGACTAGGGTTAAGAGGCATTACCAGACAATCAAAACATTTGAAAATCATTTCACAATTTAAAAGTCATACTTCATCATATCATAATCAAACATCAACATAAAGTCTCTTTCTTATGTCATCAAGACCTTAAACATGCTTTAGAAAGGAGTCAGGAATAAATCGAGCACATACAATTTTTTTCAAAACTTAAACATTTTTCCAAGTTATAAAGGTCACACACCTGTGTGAACAAGCCGTGTGCCTCACACGGCATTAGACATGCCCGTGTGTCTATGCCGTGGCAAAACAGGGCGTACATACTGACTTGTCCACACAGCCACAAGACACACCCGTGTGCCAGGCCGTGTGAAAATTTGGGAGGTTACTAACTTGGGTCACACGATCGACTACACACCCATGTGCCAACCTGTGTACCACACACGACCGATAGATACGTTCGTGTATGTAGGCTGTGTCAAAACTGTAGGGTATACTGACTTAAAATCATAGGGTACCCCAGGGGAGACATGGCCGTGTAACATGACTGTGTGTCACACACGGCTGAGACACACGCCCGTGTCTCTGCCCGTGCGGACAAAAATAGGCCATTTGAAAAGCCAAATTTGCCACCCTACAATCATGAAATCATAACAACCAATTTGGAAACATTTCCATACACTTATAGACAACCCAAAACATACCAAATCACAAACATTTCATACCATTTCATGGTCAACCATTTCATTACTCAATTCCACAACCAAAACATGCCAAATCATTGTACCAAAATCATCACAACTTACATAAGTTCCAAATACATAAACTCATCATTTTTATCACATATTTCGTACCATAAAACTTACCAATTCAACATTCCATATTCAAACCATCACATAAGCAATATATACATCATATAACTTATCAAACACATCATTTAGGCCAACTTAAAATGCCATACATACCAATATTTACAAGCCAAATCTCATGGCTAGATATCCATATCACAAAACCTATCAAAATAACTCTAGCCTATACATGTTATATACCATATGTACAACTCTCAAAATGGTACCAAAATAAATGTCCGATAGTGTGATTGAGTCGCTGACAATTCCCAGATCCGAGCTAGCTTTACAACACTATAAAACAGAGAACATTTCACACAGTAAGCTTTAAAGCTTAGTAAGTTCATGATATAACACATTTAACTCATCAATTAAAATATAATTTAATGAATTAAGTAACACTTAATACAACTCATCACATTACTCATTTCACCATTCATTTACAAAATCTTTCATCTATTCCATACTCTTTATCATCAACCACATGAGTTCCGTACATACCTGAACCATCACGTTCATATCTATCACATTTATCACTTCAATACTTGATGCACTAATTCCTTTGATCATCCTTAAACGCTCAATGAAATCGCACACTTAGTGCCAATTAAGTAGCCGAAGCTATAATAGTATCGTACACTTAGTGCCATTACAATAAACCAAATTAATATCGGTATTGCACACAGTGCCATTTATTCAGCCAACGCTGTTTTAATCTCGCACACTTAGTGCCATTTTAGTAGCCATAGCTATTTCTTTATTCGCACACTTAGTGCCTCATATATTCAATCCCCAATTCACATACGCAAAATTCATAATCACATTTCTATTCATTTCAACTCATATAAACATTGTTTAAACAATATGTATTATACACGAACTTACCTCGGACGTAAAAATGGCGATATTAGTCGATCAATGGAGCACTTTATTTTTACCTCGATCTAGGTCTGAATTTCTCCATTCTTGATCTATATAAATTCAAATTCACTTATTCAATCTCACATTAATTCAATTAAATTAATAATCACATTATTTGGCCTTTTTGCACGTTAGCCCCTAATTTCCACATTTTGACTTTTAGTCCTTATTACACAAAACACCAAAATATACAAAATTCATCACAATCATGCCTTAGCCGAATCTTCCTATGGTCCCTAGCAGCCCATATATTTCATTTATTTCACATTTTAGTCCCTCAAAATCTCATTTTTATAATTTAGCCCAAATTACTCAAATTCATCAAAAATTCAAAGACAAAACATATTAACCCAACATCAAGCTTCTATATACTATCATTAAACTTCATGAAGCTCATAATTTCATCAATGGCATAACTCAAAATCATCAAAAAATTAGAAGTTTAGAGCTGGGATTGATAGATTACTAAGCAACAATCACAAAAACTTAAAAATTATCAAAAACACATACCTTAATTAAATCTCAAAGTGCCGAAACCCTAGAACTCTTTGTCTTTCTCTTTTATTTGTATTTTCAAAAATATAGGATGATAATGAACCAAATTTTATGTTTTGTTTTATTTTTATTAACTTAAATACTAAATTAGTTATATAAACTCAATTATAAAACATGAAATCCATTTAATTCATGTCCATAATAGTCCACTCATAAGTTTAATGGTCTATTAACCATACAAGGACCTCTCAATTAAAGAGACATAGCAATTAGGCACACTTAACAAATAGAAAGTAACTTTTACATTTTATGCGATTAGGTCCTTTTTATCAAATTGAGCACACAAACGATTAAATTTTCATACGAAACTTTCACACATGCTTTACCACATATTGTAAACACAGAAAATAATATTTAAATATTTTTTGACTCAGATTGGTGGTCTCGAAACCACTATTTCGACTAAGGTCTAAACTAGGCTATTACAACTCTCCCCCTTTAGGGATTTTTGTCCCCGAAAATCTTACCATTGAACAGATTCAGATATTACTGTCTCATAGCATCTTCTGCCTCCCATGTAGCCTCTTCAACACCGTGTTAATGCCACAATACTGTTACTAATGAAATTTTTTTATTTCTCAATTCTTTAACTTCTCGTGCCAAGATATGGATCGATTTTTTTTCATTAGTCATATCAGACTAAATCTCGATCTTAGACTGAGAAATCACATATGCAGGATCGGATCTGTATCATCAAAGCATCGATACGTGGAACACATTATGAATCTTTTCTAATTTTGATGGCAACAACAATATATAAGCAACCGACCCAATACACTCGATAATCTCATACGACCCGATGAACCTCGGACTCAATTTGCCTTTACTTTCTTCAATGGAGACACTTTTAAAAATACTTTGTTGCCAATCTCAAATTCAATATCTTTTCTTTACAAGTTGGCATATGATTTCTAATTATTAGAAGCTGCTTTCAGAAATTTTTGGCTTGTTTTCACTTTCTGTTCGGTCTCTTTTATCAAATCAACCCTGTGTATCTTATTTTTACTGAGCTCTAACCAATACAACGATGTACGACATTTTCTACCATATAAAGCTTCGTACGGTGCCCTTTTAATGCTCGATTGAAAACTGTTATTATAAGCGAATTCAATTAATGGTAAATACTGTTCCCACGTACCTTGAAACTCAAGAATACAACATCTCAACATATCCTCGAGTATATGTATAATCCGCTCAGATTAACCATCTCTCTGCGGGTGAAAAGCAGTACTGAAATGTAATTTCGTACCTAAAGCCTCTTGCAGTTTCTTCCAAAATTGCAAAGTGAATCTCGAATCTCTATTTGACACGATAGACAATGGTACCCATGCAATCTCACAATATTAGAAATGTACAACTTAGCAAGCTTATCAAATGAATAATCTATACAAACAGGGATGAAATGAGCTGATTTAGTCAATCTATCAACAACAACCCATATTGCATTTTTCTTACTCGGTGACAAAGGTAAACCAGTATAAAATCCATCGTGGTTCTGTCTCATTTCCACTCTGGAATCATAAGGTGGAAGTAATCCAGACGGAGCCTGATGTTCAGCTTTAACTTGTTGAAAAATCAAACATTTCGAAACAAATTCTGAAATATCTCATTTTACACCATGCCACCAATAAAGCTATTTCAAATCATTATACATTTTAGTACTACCTAGATGAACAGATAGCCGACTGCTATGAGCTTTATTTAAAATCATCTGAATCAACTCTGAATTTCTCAGACCACATATTCGACCCCTGAATCTCAAACATCCTTCAGCACCAACTCGGAATTCTGAATCAATATTCAAATCACATTGAGCTCGTTTTGCTAACAATTCATTATCAACCTTCTGAGCTTCGAAAATCTGCTAAGTAAATAACGATCTTACTTTCAACTCAGCCAAAATTGAACCATCATCAGACAAAGTTAACTGAGTATTCATCACACGCAATGCAAATAATGATTTTCGACTTAGAGCGTTAGCAACAACATTGGCCTTTCCCGGATGATAGTCAATTACAAGTTCGTAATATTTTAACAACTCTAACCATCTTCGCTATTGTAGATTCAGATATTTCAAAATAATCTTTCTAAGTAAATTTGAATCATATGTTGATAGTTCTTTTCATGCGACTTTAACTGTCTCGAGGCATAAGCTATGAATTTGCCTTCCTTTGTCAAAACACAGCCTAAACCATTCAAAGATGCATCGCTATAAATCACAAATTCTTTACCCGATTCTGGCTGAACTCACATTGGAGCTTCGGTTAATAAAGCTTTCAACTGATCAAAACTTTTCTGACACTTTTCAGACCATTCAAATTTCACTTCTTTCTGAAGCAATTTTTTCAATGGTGTCCCAATCATAGAAAAGCCTTTAACGAACCGGCGATAATAACCAGCAAGTCCCAAAAAATTGCAAACAATGAGACATTTTTCGAAGGCTTCTAATCCAAAATAACTGAAATCTTGCTCGGATCAACTTGGATACCAGATGTCGACACAACATTCCCTAGAAAACTGACTTCTCGTAACCAAAATTCACATTTGCTAAACTTCACATATAACTGCTTATCTCGCAAAGTATGTAACACTATTCTCAAATGTTCAGCATGCTCTGTTTCATCATGCGAATAAAGCAAAATGTCATCAACGAATACAATGCAAAATCGATCTAAATACGATCTAAAAATTGTATTCATCAAATCTATAAAAATAGAAGGTGCATTCGTTAACCTAAAAGGCATAACTAAAAACTCGTAGTGTCCATACCTCATTTAGAAAGTAATTTTTGGCACATCAGAGTCTTTCACTCACAACTGATAGTAACCTGATCTCTAATCTATCTTTGAAAACACTGTAGCCCCTTTCAACTGATCAAACAAATCATCTATCAGTGGTAAAGGATATTTGTTCTTGATCATCACTTTATTGAGCTGTCAATAATCGATGCACATTCTCATAGTTCTGTCATTCTTTTCACAAACAAAACTGGTGCACCCCAGGGAGAATAACTCGGTCGTGTGAAGCCTCTATCTATCAATTCTTGCAACTGAGCTTTCAACTCTTTTAATTTAGTCAGTGTCATTCTGTACGGAGCTATCGATATTGGAGTTGTTCCAGGCACTAACTCAATACCAAATTCAACCTCTCGGATCAGTGGTAAACCCTGTAAGTCTTCAGGAAACACATCTAGGTAATCACACACAACTGGCATTGATTCAATCTTCTTTTCAGCTACTTTTGTGTCAAGCACATAAGCTAAATAAGTTTTACAACCCTTTCTCACATATTTTTGAGCTAACATCATTGAAATCACTACTGGAAATCCATTCAAATCATTTGATTCGATGTGAATAATCTCATTACTCTGACATTTCAACTCAATCATATTTCATCTGTAATTTACAACAGCATCATGCAACGTTAGCCAATCCATACCCAGAATTATGTCAAACTCGTTAAATGGTAACAACATCAAATCGACTAGAAAGTAATTACCACGAATCATCAATGGACAATTCGTGCACACTTTATCAACCAATACTCTAATTACAAGTTAAGTAGACTCTACAGGCAAAGTCTTACGGGTTACTAAATTCACATATATATACGAATGAGTAGACCTTTGATCTATCAATGCAATAACTTTAGTATCATAAAGAGTAAAAGTACCGAGAATAATATTTGGAGATGACGCTTCTTCTCGTGCTCGAATACCGTAGGCTCGTGCAGGTGCTCTAGCATCAGATTTTGTCCATACATGGATAAGTTTGTTGTAGTGTTCATAGATGACATTTTAATTTACACTAGAGATGAGACAGAACATGCCGAACATCTGAGGATCGTTTTGCAGAATTTGAGGGATAAGCAATTATATGCCAAGTTCAAGAAAAGTGAGTTTTGGCTTCAGGAAGTTGGATTATTTGGCCACATTGTTTCCAGTGATGGTATTTGGGTTGATCCTAGAAAAATTCTGCCATTTTTGAATGGAAGCCTCCAAGGAATGTAACCGAAGTTAGGAGCTTTTTGGGCTTAGTCGGTTAATACCAAAGGTTTGTAAAAGGATTTTCTATGATAGCCACTCCTATGACGAGACTGCTGTAAAAGGATGTTAAGTTTGAGTAGACAGAAAAGTGCCAGCAAAGCTTTAAAAAGTTGAAAATACTATTGACAGAGGCGCCACTACTAGTACAACTGGAACCAGGGAAAGAATTTGTAATCTACAATAATGCATCCTTGAATGGACTAGGTTGTGTACTTATGCAAGAAGGAAAAGTTGTAGCTTATGCTTTGAGACAACTGAAACCTCATGAGAAGAATTATCCAACTCATGATTTGGAATTGTCCACCATAGTGTTTGCCTTGAAGATTTGGCGTCATTATTTGTTCGAGGAAAAATGCCATATCTATACCGATCATAAGAGCCTCAAGTATTTGATGACTCAAAAAGATTTGAATTTAAGATAATGGAGATTGTCGGAAATGTTGAAAGATTATAAGCTTATAATTAATTATCATCCAGGAAAGGCGAACGTGGTCGTCGACGCTTTGAGCAGGAAGTCTCTATTCACTTTGAGGACAATGAATACACATGTAACAGCACGATTTTGGGGCTAGTCAGAATAGTGGTCTCAAGACCACAAATTTAAAGTCAAAGAAATTATTTTATTAATAATATAGGGTCACAACATGTTTATATTAGTGCATGAAAAATTTAGTGAGCTAATTTTAATGTTTGTGAGCCAAATTACAAATAAGGACTAAACCGCATAATGTGCAAAAGTCCTAATTTGATAGCTAAAGGTGTTATTTTATTAGAGAATAAAATTTGGGGGATTTTAAAGGGCAACTAGACCATTTTAAAGGAGCATAGCTGGCCATAGAGTTAAAGAGGAGACAAAATTTTAAAATTTGGTGGGTTAGGTGGCTTGTTTTGACTAAAATAGAAATAGATAAAAGAAGGATGATATCATCCCTTTTCATCTTCTTCCTCCACTAAAATTTTTAGTAAATAATGGGGTTTAAGAGCTTGAAATTTCAACAACTTTAAGCTTTTACAAGTAAGTGACCTTAATGGCTTTTCCTAAATATTTTTGTACTTTTGAGATCCTTGAAGCATGAGCTTTCAAATGACGGTACTATTCTGAAAAATGATTAAGAGTCTAAGATTTTTCCATGAAAGGATTTGGGATGTTTACTGAGTTTTTATGGAAGAAGATAAGTCTTGGGTGTCTTATAAACAACTTTTGTGAAAGGTGTTAGCATGAAAACACCTAAAAGGACTAATGTGCATAAGTTGTAAAATAGATAATAAATGTGTGAAATAGTGGGAATTTTGAGTTGGTATAACAGTCAAAGAGGTTTTTTAGTCTTTAGAAATAAAGAAATTCGATAAAAATTGATTTTCGAGCCTAAGGGTAAAATGGTCATTTTGTCAAGGTCTAGGGCCAAAATGGTCATTTTACCAAAGATGTAAAATTTTGATTGCCTAATTTTATTTACTAATTAAATAAGTGTATTTTTCTATTATAGATCAAGAAATACCGAATCCAAACCTAAACCCAGAGAAAGCTAAGCAAATCGACTAGTCGCCACATTTTGTAATCTGAGGTAAGTTGTATGTAACTAATACAACTACATTGATGATATATGCATTTGAATTGTATTGAAATTATTATAACATGAATTTCTTGACTTGTGAAAATGAGAAAATGTGATGAGAATACAAATAGTAAAATTTCCGTTGGAACCCTAGGGAAATAAATCGGATATTCATGCCATGACGATGTGGTTATTTGTGAGAGCTAATGTAAGACATGTATGGGACATGCGTCGGCTATGAGATGATAGTTAGTGTAAGACCATGTTTGGGACATGGCTTCAACTTGAGATATAAGCCAGTGTAAGACTGTGTCTGGGACAAGGCATCGGCATCTTACCCCACGTTTGAGACTATGGTATATCTGGTCGTATTCCAAATGATTCAACGGTGAAAGTTCTGATTTCTAGTTAATGAGAAAAGTATAACCGTGTTGTGAGTGATATAGGTACCTATTTGATATGTATAAAATGTGAGCCACATTATATGCTATATGATGTGTATTGAGTATTGATGAGTAAGTTTTGCTTATGCCCACTTGTGTATTATGATACTTGTTGATGAATGGCAAAGTATTGTCGTATAATTATTTATATGCATCTTACTAAGCTTTATGCTTACAAATTTTCCTTTTCTTTTTCTTATATTGTCGTCTATCTAGTTCAAGGTTCAACGGAAGTCAAAGATATCGATCACACTATCAATCAAAGCATTCGATATAGTTTGATTTATATTTTTGAATATGGCATGTATAGGGAACTAGACTTGAGTTTTGTGTTGTTATTAATTTGGCCAAATGTGTTGGCTTAGGATAAATTCCTCATTTTGTATTAAGCCTTGAACGATGGCTAATATTCATTTTGATATATTCAAATGGTGTTATGTTCATGGATGAGTAGAATGCACAAATGAAATATTATCTATTATGGCTGATTTTATTGCATGAAATAGTCTTGTACTGGCTTTGGTTGCTTTTGTGTAACTAAGGGTGGTAATGAGGCTTGGTAAATAGCCTAATTTTGTCTACACGGGTATACACACAGGTGTGTGTCTAGGCCGTATGTGACACACTGCCAGCACCATGGGCGTGTTGTCCAGCTGTGTGTCCTCTACACGTAAATATTTCAAGTTAGTATGCATGATAGTAAACACACGGATAGAGACAGGGGCGTGTGCTTTGGCCGTGTGACCCTTATGAAATGCTGATGTTAGAAATAGAATGTCCAGGTTTTTACACACGGGCTAGGACACGGGTGTGTCATGGCCGTGTGAAGGACACAGGCCAGGGACACAGACGTGTGCCAGGCCATATGAAAACCCCTGTAGGTGTGCATTTAGAATTAATTCCACATGGGTAGAGGACACGGGCGTGTCCCTATTTTGCTTAGGGCATGTGAGATGTACGGGCCATTAGCACAGCCATGTTGGAATGGTCAGACGGGCATGTTGCCCCTCCCACATGAGCTAGTGCCCCTGTGTCAATTGACATTTTCCTATAGTTGGCAAAAGGACCTGATTTGGTCCCAAATGATTTCTGATGTGTGTTTTAGGCCTCGTAATCCCATGTTAAGAAAATATTGTTAAGTTTAAGAAAGTTTTAAATTGTCCAAGTCATGAAGTCTTGAAATTGGTTGTAAGTATGAGTTCAAGTTAGGTAACGCCTCATATTCTGCCCCGGCATAGGATACGGGTATGGGGTGTTACATTTAGTTGTATTAGAGTCATGGTTTAGTCGGTTCTAGGATGAGTAGGAGTGTAACTATACATGCCATAACTGTATACTGATAGTGTGACGATTTCTGACGATTATAAATTATTATTTTATATAGTAAATAGATCCTGATAGAACCACGGCAGATGACGTGGAGAGTAACGCGTCGGCTCCCCGTTGAAGGGGCCATGACAGTTGAGAGTGGGCCTGTGACTATGGGCTAAGGCGGAGGGGCTAGAGAAGCTTACCTCTGAATGATGGATGCTTGGTACACGTAGTTTGTTCGTGCGAACCCGACCACTCCACCTTCCCCACCTCCTCCGATTCCTTAATATGCCCTGGTAGCTCCGCAAAGTGCAAACATAATTAGGAAAGAGAAGCCTTCGATAGACAAGATCTTGAAATAAGGGGCTGAAGAATTCTGGGTAAATCTCGATGACGACACAGGGAAAGTAGAGTTTTGGTTAGAAAATACCATTAGGGTATTTGACGAATTGTCATGCACGCTTGAGGAGTGCGTGAAATGTGTCGTATCGCTTTTGTGAGATTCGACTTACTAGTGGTGGAACACACTCGTGTCTGTGGTACCAAGAGAGAGAATAATGTGGGAATTCTTCGAAGAAGAGTTCCGGAAGAAGTATATTAGCCAGAGGTTCATAGACCAGAAAAAGAAAGAATTTCAAGAGTTGAAGCAAGGAAGTAGGACAGTGACAGAGTACGAATGAGAATTTATGAGACTCAGCAAATATGCGCGGGAGTGCATGTCCTCAGAAACTGGCATGTGTAAGAGGTTCGAGGATGGCCTCTATCAAGATATCCAAGTGTTTATTGGTATTTTAGAGGTAAGAGAGTTTGTAGTCTCGTCGAGAGAGCATGCAAGGCAGAGCAGCTAGTAAAAGGAAAGGAGGAAAGTGACTATTGAGTCGTGGGATTCAAAGAAGAGACAGATGGGGAAAACACATCAGTCCTCATCTAAAAGATCGGGAGAGTTTGCTACCTAATCGAATGGTTTGGTGGGGTTTTCGAATAGAAACAAGAACCGACAGAATGTTTGAAATGTGGTAGACGCCATTTTGGTGAGTGCCATGGTAAAGAAAGGATTTCATCAAATGAGATGAGAGGTAGACCGCAAAAGAACCCTGAATGAGGAGCTTCTAGTAGAGGTGTACCCAGAGATGCTGCAGTGAGGCCCGAGGACAGAGCGTCTGCAAGAACTTTCGCTATTTGTGCCCGTGAAGAGGCAGAGTCTCTCGACATGATTACGGGTACCTTTTCTATCCATGAAATATCTGTTGCTGCTTTAATTGACTCGGGGTCAACCCACTCCTATATTTGTATGCAATTGATACCTCGTATGACCATGCTAGTAAAGTCCACTAAGTTTGTAAAAAAATTGTCCAATCCTTTAGGCAGACATGTGCTAGTTGATCAAGTGTGCAGAGATTGTCCTCTATCTATTAGGGGTCATTGTTTTTTTGTGAACTTGATGTTATTACCGTCAATGAATTTGAGGTAATCCTTGGGATGGATTTGTTGACTGCTCGTAGTATTGTGGGAGAAAAGTTATTGAGTTGAAATGTGAAGATGGGATTGTCCTTCGAGTTGGACCAAATGAACCGAATAAACCGCCTGTGGTGATATCGTCCTTGGTTGTTGAAAAATATTTGAGGAAAAGATATAATGCTTATCTCGCTTTTTTATGGAATACTCAAGTGTCTGAGTTGAAGGTAGAATTGGTACTACTAGTTTGTGAGTTTATAGATGTGATTGTGGAAGAATTACCTGGACTACCTCTAGTAAGGGAAATTGAGTTTGGAATTGAGTTGGCACCGGTCACGGTACCCATTTCTATTGCTCTTGATAGAATGGCCCCGAAAGAGTTGGAAGAGTTGAAAGTACAGCTGCAAGAGTTAATAGCTAAAGGTTTTGCGAGACCTAGTTATTCCCCGTGGGGCACACCAGTGTTGTTTGTGAAAAAGAAAGACGGGTCGATGGGGTTATGTATCGAATATAGACAGCTTAATAAGGAAATTGTGAAGAACAAGTATCCTTTGCCAAGGATTGATGATTTATTCGATCAGTTGAAGGAAGCCACGGTGTTCTCCAAGATAGACTTAAGGTTTGGTTATTATCAGTTGAGAGTTAAAGAGCAAGATGTATCGAAGACTGCTTTTTGGAGAAGATACGGGCACTATGAGTTCCTCGTCATGCCCTTTGGTTTGACAAATGCCCGGACGATGTTTATGGATTTGATGAACCCCGTATTTGGACCGTATCTAGATACGTTTGTAGTCATTTTTATTGATGACATATTGATTTACTCGCGTGATGAGGGTGAACATGCGGAGCATTTGAGAACTGTGTTACAGACCTTGAGAGAAAAGAAATTGTACACCAAGTTCAGTAAGAGTGAATTTTGGCTTAAAGAGGTCAGATTTTTAGGAAACATTGTGTCGGGTGGCGGGATTAGAGTTGACCCAAGCAAGATCTCGGCCATTGTTGAGTGGAAACCACCGAATAATGTGACTGAGTTTTGAAACTTCTTGGGCTTGGCCGGGTACTATAGAAGGTTTATTCAAGGGTTTTCAATGATTGCTACTCCAATGACGAGGCTGTTATAGAATGATGTCAAGTTTGAATGGATAGAAAAGTGCCAACAAGGTTTTGAGAAGTTAAAGTCTTTGTTGACTGAAGCACCAGAGTTAGTGCAACCGGAGTCGGGTAAAGAATTTGTGATATATAGCAATGCCTCCTTGAATGGTTTGGGTTGTGTGCTCATGCAAGAAGGCATGGTTATAGCCTATGCCTCAAGAAAACTAAAGCTACACGAGAGAAATTACCCGAACCATAACTTGGAACTAGCGGCAAAAACAATGGTTAGAGCTTTTAAAGGATTATGAGTTGATTATCGACTACCACCCTAGAAAGGCAAACGTGGTCACCGATGCATTGAGTAGAAAGTCAGTATTTACGTCGAGAGCAGCGAATTCCAATTTGGCATTATTAGATGTTGGTTCGGTTTTGCCAGAGTTGAGAGCTAGACCGATGTTTCTGCAAGAAATACGTGAAGCTCAGAACAGTGTCAAAGATTTGCAGGTTAAGTGAAGTCAGAGTGAGTTGGGGATTAACTCAGATTTTCGGATTGGCACCGATAGATGTCTAATGTTCAAAGATATAGTTTGTGTACCCAAAGATAATGAGCTTATTACGAAGATTCTATGAAAATAACATAGTGGTTGTGTGTCTGTCCATTCGAGTAGTTTGAAAATGTACAATGACTTGAGGAAAGTGTACTGTTGGTCAGGGATGAAAAGAGACATTTCAAAGCTCATTTCCAAGTGTCTCGTGTGTCAGCAAGTGAAGGCTGAACATCAGGTACCTTCGGGTCTACTTCAGCCTATCATGATCTCCGAGTGGAAGTGGGATCGGATTACCATGGATTTTGTGACGGGTTTACCTTTAACCCTGAAGAAAAAGGATGTTGTTTGGGTTATTGTTGATAGGCTTACAAAGTCGGCAAATTTCATAGCAGTGCGTATCAACTACTCTCTTGAAAGATTAGCCGACTTATACGTATCCAGGATTGTGAGGCTTCATGAAGTGTCGTTATCGATTATTTTAGATCAGGACTCGAGATTTACCTCGAGGTTTTGGAAAAAGTTATAAGAGGCACTGAGAAAAAAATTTAGTTTTAGCACGGCATTTCACCTGCAAACCGACGGTCAGTCGGAAAGAGTGATTCAGATCTTAGAAGACATGTTGTGGTGTTGTGTTCTAGAGTTTCAGGGAAGTTGGAAAAGGTAGCCATTGTTTGAATTCGCCTACAACAATAGCTATCAGTCAAGTTTGAAGATGGCGCCTTATGAGGCTTTATATGGGCGAAGGTGTCGAACGCCCTTATATTGGACTGAACTCAGAGAGAGTCAGATTAACGGAGTCGATTTAATCAGATAAAAATCTTACGCATATTTGAAATGGAAAGAGATTGAATTTCAAGTCGGTGATCGAGTATTTTTGAAAGTATCCCCGTGGAGGAAAGTTCTCAGATTTGGTAAAAGAGGCAAGTTGAGTCGCCATTTCATAGGACCCTATGAGGTTATCGAAAGAGTAGGACTAGCTGCTTATAGATTGGCTTTGCTGCCAGAATTGGAAAAGATTCACGATGTGTATCATGAGTCCATGCTACGTCGATATAGATCAAGCCCTTTGCATGTGATTGTGCCGTCAGAGGTTGAGATTCATCCGGACATGACTTATGGCGAAGAGCCGATCAAGATATTGACTCGTGAAGTCAAACAGTTGAGGAGTAAAAGGATAGCTCTTGTGAAAGTTTTGTGGCAGACATGGAGTCGAGGAAGCCACATGGGAACCTGAGAAAACTATGAGAGATCAGTACTCGAACTTATTCGCCGGTAAGATTTTCGAGGATGAAAATCTCTAAGGGGGAGAAAAGTAATAGCTTGATTTTGGGGCTAATAGGAATAGTGGTCTCGAAACCACAAATTTAAAGTAAAAGAAAATATTGTATTAATAATATAGGGTCATAGCATGTTTATATTAGTGCATGAAAAATTTGGTAAGCTATTTTTATCATTTGTAAGCCTAATTACGAAAAAGGACTAAATCGCATAATGTGCCAAAGTCCTAATTTGATAGCTAAAGGTGTTGTTTTATTAGAGAGTCAAAGTTGGGGGATTTTAAAGGGCAATTAGACCTTTTTAAAGGAGCATAGTCGGCTATAGAGTCAAAGAGGAGAAAAATTTTTAAAATTTGGTGGGTTAGGTGGCTTATTTTGACCAAAATAGAAACAGATAAAAGAAGGATGATATCATCCCTTTTCATTTTCTTACTCCACTGAAATTTTCAGCAAAGAATGGGGTTTAAGAGCTTGGAATTTCAGCAACATTAAGCCTTCACAAGTAAGTGATCCTAATGGTTTTCTTAAATATTTTTGTACTTTTGAGATCCATGAAGCATGAGCTTTCAAATGAGGGTACTATTTTGCAAGATGATTAAGAGTATAGGGTTTTGCCATGAATGGATTTGGGATGTTTTCTGAGCTTTTATGGAAGAAAACGAGTCTTGGATGTCTTATAAACAACTTTTGTGAAAGATGTTAGCATGAAAACACCTAAAAGGACTAATGTGCGTAAGTTGTAAAATAGATAATAAATGTGTGAAATAGTGGGGATTTGGAGTTTCTATAAGAGTCAAAGAGGTTCAGTTTGTCTTGGGAAATAAAAAAATTCGATAAAAATCGATTTTCGAGCCAAAGGGTAAAATGGTCATTTTGTCAAGGTCTAGGGGCAAAATGGTCATTTTACCAAAGAAGTGAAATTTTGATTGCCTAATTTTATTTAGTGATTAAATAAGTGTATTTTTCTATTTAGATCAAGAAATATCGAATCCGAGCCTAGACTTAGGGAAAGCCAAACAAATCAACTAAGCCGACTAGTCGCCACATTTTGTAATTCGAGGTAAGTTGTATGTAAATAATACAACTACATTGATGATATATGTGTTTGAATTGTGCCAAAATTATTATAGCATGAATTGCTTGGCTTGTGGAAATGAGAAAATGTGATGAGGATATAAATAGTAAAATTCCCGTTGGAACCCTAAGGAAATAAAACAAATATTCATGCCATGAAGATGGGGTCAATTGTGAGAGCTAGTGTAAGACCATGTCTAGGACATGGCATCAACATTGAGACTAGTGCTAGTGTAAGACATGTCTGGGACATGCATCGGCCTCGAGACGTAAGCGAGTGTAAGACATGTCTGGGACATACATCAGCTATAAGATGATAGTCAGTGTAAGACCATGTTTGGGACATGGCTTCGACTTGAGATATAAGCCAGTGTAAGATCATGTCTGGGACACAGCATCAGTATCTTACCCCACGTTTAAGGCTACGGTATATCTGATAGCATTCTGAAGGTTCAACGGTGGAAGTTCTGATTTCTAGTTAATGAGGAAAGTATAACCGTGTTGTGAGTGATACAGGTACTGATTTGATATGTATAAAATGTGAGCCACATTATATGCTATATGATGTGTATTGAGTATTGATGAGTAAGTTTTGCTTAGGCCTACTTGTGTATTATGATACTTGTTGATGAATGGCAAAGTATTGTTGTATAATTATTTATATGCAACTTACTAAGCTTTATGCTTACACGTTTTCCTTTCCTTTTTCTTATAGTGTCGTCTATCTAGTTCAAGGATCAATGGAAGTCAAAGATATCGATCACACTATCAATCAAAGCATTTAGTATAGTTTGCTTTATATTATTAAATATGGCATGTATAGGGAGTTGGACTTGAGTTTTGTGTTGTTATTAATTTGGCCAAATGTGTTGGCTTGGTCAGAAAAAGAAGGAATTCCTAGAGTTGAAGCAAGGAAGTAGGACAGTGGCTGAGTACGAATGAGAATTTGTGAAACTCAGCAAATATGCGCGGGAGTGCATGTCCTCAGAAACCGCCATGTGTAAGAGGTTCAAAGATGGACTTAATGAAGATATCCGAGTGTTTGTTGGTATTTTAGAGATAAGAGAGTTTGTAGTGCTCATCGAGAGAGCATGCAAGGCAGATGAGCTAGTAAAAGCAAAGGAGGAAAGGGGCTATTGAGTCGCGAGATTCAAAGAAGAGACAGATGGGGAAATCACTTTAGTCCTCGTCTGAAAGATTGAGAGAGTTTGCTGCCCGATCGAATGCTTTTGTAGAATGCAATTTCTAGAGCTCAGACTACTTCTGTTGCGAGCGTCGGTAGTGCTTGGCCAATTAGGCCAGAATGTTTGTAATGTGGTTGACGCCATTACGATGAGTGCCGGGGTAAAGAAAGGATTACATCAAATGCATTGAGGGGTAGACCGCAAAAGAACCCTGGAAGCTGAGCTTCTAGCAGAGGTACACCCAGAGATGCTGTAATGAGGCCCGAGGGCATAACGCCTGCAAGGACTTACGCTATTCGTGCCCGTGAAAAGGCAGAGTCTCTCGATGTGATTACGGGTACCTTTTCTATCCATGAAATATCTATTATTTCTTTAATTGACCCGAGGTCGACCCACTCCTATATTTGTATGCAAGTGATACTACGTATGAGCATGCTAGTCGAGTCTACTAAGTTTGTAAAAAAAATGTCCAATCCTTTAGGCAGACATGTGCTAGTTGATCAAGTGGGCAGAGATTATCTTCTGTCTATTAGGGGTCATTGTTTTTCGGTGAACTTGATGTTATTTCTGTTCAATGAATTTGAGGTAATCCTTGGGATGGATTGGTTGACTGTTCATAGTGTTGTAGTGGATTGTGGGAGAAAAGTTATTGAGTTGAAATGTGAAGATGGGATTGTCCTTCGGGTTGGACCAAATGAACCGAATAAACCGCCTGTGGTGATATCGTCCTTGGTTGTTGAAAAATATTTGAGGAAAAGACATAAGGCTTATCTCGCTTTTGTGTGGAATACTCAAGTGTCTGAGTTGAAGGTAGAATCGGTACTACTAGTTTGTGAGTTTATAGATGTGTTTCTGGAAGAATTACTTGGACTACCTCTAGTAAGGGAAATTGAGTTTGGAATCGAGTTGGCACCGGGCACGGCCCCTATTTTTATTGCTCCGGATAGAATGGCCTCGACAGAGTTTAAAGAGTTGAAAGCACAGCTGCAAGAGTTAACAACTAAAGGTTTTGCGAGACCTAGTTATTCACCGTGGGGTGCACCAGTGTTGTTTGTGATAAAGAAAGACGGGTCAATGAGGTTATGTATTGAATATAGAAAGCTTAATAAGAAAATTGTGAAGAACAAGTATCCTTTGACAAGGATTGATGATTTATTCGATCAGTTGAAGGGAGCCATGGTGTTCTCCAAGATAGACTTATGGTCTGATTATTATCAGTTGAGAGTTAAAGAGCAAGTTGTATCGAAGACTGCTTTTCAGAGAAGATACAGGCACTATGAGTTCCTCGTAATGCCCTTTGGTTTGACAAATGCCCCGGCGGTGTTTATGGATTTGATGAACCCCGTATTTGGACCGTATCTAGATAAGTTTGTAGTCGTTTTTATTGATGACATATTGATTTACTCGCGTGATGAGGGTGAATATGCGGAGCATTTGAGAACTGTGTTACAGACCTTGAGAGACAAGAAATTGTACGCCAAGTTTAGTAAAAGTGAATTTTCGCTCAAGGAGGTCAGATTTTTAGGACACATTGTGTCGAGTGGTGGGATTCGAGTTGACCTAAGCAAGATCTCGGCTATTGTTGAGTGGAAACCCCCGAAGAATATGATTGAGGTTCAAAGCTTCTTGGGCTTGGCCGGGTACTATAGAAGGTTTGTTCAAGGGTTTTTGATGATCGCTACTCCAATGACGAGGCTATTATAGAATGATGTTAAGTTCGAATGGACAGAAAAGTGGCAACAAAGTTTCGAGAAGTTAAAGTCTTTGTTGACCGCAGCACCAATGTTAGTGCAACTAGAGTCTGGCAAAGAATTTGTGATATATAGTGACGCCTCCTATGCCTCAAGACAACTAAAGCCACACGAGGGAAATTACCCCCATGACTTGAAACTAGCAACTGTAGTGTTCACGTTGAAGATCTAGAGACACCATTTGTATGGTGAGAAATGCCAAGTATTCACTAATCATAAGAGTCTTAAGTACTTGATGACTCAAAAGGAGTTGAACATACGGAAACCATGATGGTTAGAGCTATTATAAGATTATGAGTTGATTATCGACTACCACTCGGGAAAGGCAAACGTGGTCACCGATGCATTGAGTAGAAAATCATTATTTACGTTGAGAGCAGTGAACGCCAATTTGGCTTTGTTAGATGATGGTTTAGTTCTGGCAGAGTTGAGAGCTAGACCGATATTTTTGCAAGAAGTCCGTGAAGCTCAGAACAATGACAAAAATTTACAGGTTAAGAGAACTCAGTGTGAGTCGGGGATTGAATCAGATTTTCGGATTGGCACCAATGGATGTCTAATGTTCAAAGATAGAGTTTGTGTACGCAAAGATAATGAGCTTATTCAGAAGATTCTACGAGAAGCACATAGGTTTTTCCGTCCACCCGAGTAGTGTGAAAATGTACAATGACTTGAGGAAAGTGTACTGGTGGTCGGGGATGAAAAGAGACATTTTAGAGCTCATTTCTAAGGGTCTAGTGTGTCAGCAAGTGAAGGCTGAACATCAGGTACCTTCGGGTCTACTTTAGCCTATCACGATCCTCGATTGGAAGTGGGATCGGATTACCATGGATTTCATGATGGGTTTGCCTTTAATCCTAAAGAAAAAGGATGCTGTTTGGGTTATTGTGGATAGTCTAACAAAGTCGGCACATTTCATACCAGTGCGTATCGACTACTCCCTTGAAAGATTGGCCGACTTATATGTATCTTAGATCGTGAGGCTTCATGAAGTGCTGTTATCGGTTATTTCAGATCGGGACCTGAGATTTCCTCGAGGTTTGGGAAAAAGTTACAAAAGGCACTGGGAAAAAAATTGAGTTTTAGCACGGCATTTCACCCGCAATCTGACGGTCAGTCAGAAAAAGTGGTTCAGATCTTAGAAGACATGTTGCGGTGTCTTGTTCTTGAGTTTCAGGGAAGTTGGGAAAGGTACTTACCATTGGTTGAATTAGCCTATAACAATAGCTATGAGCAAGTTTGAAGATGGCGCCTTATGAGGCTTTATATGGGCGAAGGTGTCAAACGCCCTTATATTGGACCGAACTTAGAGAGAGTCAGATTCACGGGGTTGATTTAATCAAAGAGACCAAAGAGAAAGTTAAAGTGATTTGCAACTATTTGAAAGCCGCCTCAGATAGACAGAAATCTTATACGGATTTGAAACTGAAAGAGATTGAATTCCAAGTCGATGATCGAGTATTTTTTGAAAGTATCCCTATGGAGGAAAGTTCTCAGATTTGGTAAAAGAGGCAAGTTGAGTCCCAATTTCACAGGACCCTATGAGGTTACCGAAAGAGTAGGGTCGGTTGCCTATCGATTGGCTTTTCCACCAAAATTGGAAAAGATTCATGATGCGTATCATGTGTCCATGCTACATCAATATAGATCAGACCTTTTGCATATAATTGCGCCGTCAGAGGTTGAGATTCATCCGGACATGAATTATGGCGAAGAGCCGATCAAGATATTGACTCGTGAAGTCAAACATTTGAAGAATAAAAGGATAGAACTTGTGAAAGTTTTATGGCATAGACATGGAGTCGAGGAAGCCACATGGGAACCTAAGGAAACTATGAGAGATTAGTACCCGAACTTATTCGCCAGTAAGATTTTCGAGGATGAAAATCCCTAAGGAGGGAGAAATGTAATAGCCCGATTTTGGGGCTAGTTGCAATAGAGGTCTCGAGACCACAAATTCAAAGTTAAATAAATTTTTTATTAATAATATAGGGTCATAGCATATTTATATCAGTGAATGAAAATTTTGGTGAGCTAGTTTTAACGTTTGTGAGCCCAATTGCGAAAAAGGACTAAATCGCATAATATGCAAAAGTCCTAAGTTGATAGTTAAAGGTGTTATTTTATTATAGAATCAAATTTGGGAGATTTTAAAGGTCAATTAGACCCTTTTAAAGGAGCATAGTCGGCCATAGAGTCAAAGAGGAGACAAAATTTTAAAATTTGGTGGGTTAGGTGGCTTATTTTGACTAAAATAGAAATAGATAAAAGAAGGATGATATCATCCCTTTTCATCTTCTTCCTCCACTGGAATTTTCAGCAAAGAATTGGGTTTAAGAGCTTGGAATTTCAACAACTTTAAGCCTTCCCAAGTAAGTGATCCTAATGGCTTTTCTTAAATATTTTTGTACTTTTGAGATCCTTGAAGCATGAGCTTTCAAATGAGAGTACTATTTTGCAAAATGATTAAGAGTCTAGGGTTTTTCCATGAAAGGATTTGGGATTTTTGCTGCGTTTTTATGGAAGAAAATGAGTCTTGGGTGTCTTATAAACAACTTTTGTGAAAGGTGTTAGTATGAAAACACCTAAAAGGACTAATGTGCATAAGTTGTAAATTAGATAGGAAATGTGTGAAATAGTGGGAATTTGGAGTTGCTATAAGAGTCAAAGAGGTTCGGTTAGTCTTGAGAAATAAAGAAATTTGATAAAAATAGATTTTCGAGCCTAAGGGTAAAATGATCATTTTGTCAAGGTCTAGGGGAAAAATGGGCATTTTACCAAAGAAGTGAAATTTCGATTGCCTAATTTTATTTTGTTATTAAATAAGTGTATTTTGCTATTATAGATCAAGAAATACTAAATCCGAACCTAGACCCAGGGAATGCCAAGCAAATCGACTAAATCGACTAGACGCCACATTTTGTAATCCAAGGTAAGTTGTATGTATATAATACAACTACATTGATGATATATGTGTTTGAATTGTATCAAAATTATTATAGCATGAATTGCTTGACTTGTGGAAATGAGAAAATGTGATGAGAATAGAGATAGTAAAATTCTTGTTGGAACTCTAGGGAAATAAAACGGATATTCATGCCATGACGATGGGGTTAATTGTGAGAGCTAGTGTAAGACCATGTCTGGGACATGGCATCAGCATTGAGACGAGTGCTAGTGTAAGACATGTCTAGGACATGCGTCGGCTATGAGATGATAGTCAATGTAAGACCATGTTTGGGACATGGTTTTGACTTGAGATATAAGCCAGTGTAAGACTGTGTCTGGGACACAGCTTTGGCATTTTACCCTACGTTTGAGGCTATAGTATATCCAATAACATTCTGAATGGTTCAATAGTGGAAGTTTTGATTTCTTGTTAATGAGGAAAGTATAACCGTGTTATGAGTGATACAGGTACCTATTTGATATGTTTAAAATATGAGCCACATTATATCCTATATGATGTGTATTGAGTATTGATGAGTAAGTTTTGCTTATGCCCACTTGTGTATTATGATACTTGTTGATGAATGGCAAAGTATTGTTGTATAATTATTTATATGCAACTTACTAAGCTTTATGCTTACTAGTTTTCCTTTCCTTTTTCTTATAGTACCGTCTAGCTAGTTTAAGGATCAATGGAAGTCAGAGATATCGATCACACAATCAATCGAAGCATTTGGTATAGTTTGATTTATATTTTTGAATATGACATGTATTAGGAACTAGACTTGAGTTTTGTGTTGTTATTAATTTGGCCAAATATGTTGGCTTGGGATAAATTCCTCATTTTGTATTAAGCCTTGAATGATGACTAATATTCATTTTGATATATGCAAATGGTGTTATGTTCGTGTATGAGTAGAATGCACAAATGAAATATTGTCTATTGTGGCTGATTTTATTGCATGAAATAGTCTTGCACTGGCTTTGGTTGCTTTTGTGTAAGTATTGGTGGTAAAGAGGCTTGGTAAATAGCCTGATTTTGTCTACATGGGTAGACACACGGCTAGCACCATGGGCGTGTTGTCCAGCCATGTGTCTCTTGCACTTAAAAATTTCAAGTCAGTATACATGATAGTAATCACACGGGCAGAGACACGGCCATGTGTCTCAGTCGTGTGGAGGGCATAGTCTAGCACACAGGTGTGTGCTTTGGCCGTGTGACCCTTATGAAATGCTGATGTCAGAAATAGAATGTCCATGTTTTTGCACACGGGCTACGACACGGACGTGTCATGGTCGTGCAAAGGACACAGGCCAGGGACACGGGCGTGTGCCAGGCAATGTGAAAACCCCTGTAGGTGTGCATTTAGAATTAATTCTACATGGGTGGAGGACAGGGGCGTGTCCCTGTTTTGCTTAGGCCGTGTGAGACACATGGGCCATTAGCGCGGCCATGTTGGAATGGTCACACGGGCGTGTTGCCCCTGCCACATGGGTGTGTGCCCCTGTGTCAAGTGACATTTTCCTATAGTTGGCAAAAGGACCTGGTTTGGTCCCGAATGATTTTCGATGTGTGTTTTGGGCCTCGGAAGCCCATGTTAAGAAAATATTGATAGGTTTAAGAAAGTTTAAATTTTCCAAGTCATGAAGACTCGAAATTGGTTGTAAGTATGAGTTCAAATTAGGTAACGCCTCATATTCTGCCCCGGTATAGGATATGGGTATGGGGTGTTACAACACAGATGACCTTATATGATGATGTTTCCATTTTAGCTGAATTGAGAGCTAGGCTGACTCGTCTCCGTGAGATTTGTGAAGCTCAAAAATTCAATGAGGAAGTACAAGCTAAGAAAGTTCAGTGTGAAGCAACCAGTGAACCTGGCTTTCAGACCGACTCCGATGGATGCTTGAGATTTCGGGGAAGAATCTGTGTTCTGAAGAAATTCCGATTTGATCCAGACTATTTTACACGAGGCACCTAATAGTCGTATGTTAGTGTATCCAGGAATTACGAAGATGTACAACGACTTGAAGAAAGTTTATTGGTGGAATGGCATAAAGAGGGATATATTAGAATTTGTGACAAGATGCTTGATTTGTCAACAGGTTAATATTGAACATTAAGTACCCTTTGGTTTACTCCAGCCTATTGTGGTCCCTGAGTGGAAATGGGATCGGATCACTATGGATTTCGTGACCGGGTTGCCAGTAACTCTAAGAAAGAGAGATGCTATTTGGGTGATAGTCGATAGATTGACTAAATCGACCCATTTTATACCGGTACGCATAGATTATTCTCTAGATAAGTTAGCCGATTTGTACATTTCAGATGTTGTTAGACTTCATGGTGTGCCATTGTTGATTATTTCGGATAGAGATCTGAGATTTATGTTGCGGTTTTGGAAAAGTTGCAAGCAACTTTGGGAACGAAACTGAATGTTAGTACTGCTTTCCACCCACAAACTAATGGATAATCCAAAAGAATAATTTAGACACTTGAAGATATGCTTAGATGTTGTGTTCTTCAGTTTCAAGGTAGTTGCGAAAATTATCTACCTTTGGTTGAATTTGAAAGCAACGTCGGATAAATAGAAATCGTATGCGGATTTGAAAAGAAAAGAAATTGAGTATCAAGTGGGTGACAAAGTATTCTTAAAGGCATCACCCTGGAGAAAGGTTTTAAGATTCGGTAGAAAAGGCAAATTAAATCCTCGTTTTATTGGGCCTTATGAGATTACTGAGAGAATAGGACCGGTTGCCTATCGCTTAGCTCTGCCATCAGAGTTGGAAAAGATCCATAATGTGTTTCATTTATCCATGTTATGTCGATATAGATCGGACCCCTCTCATGTGATTACCCCGACAGAGGTTGAAATTCAACCGGACATGACTTACGGTGAGGAACCGATGAAGATTTTGGCCAGGGAGTTAAGCAACTGAGGAACAAAAGTATTGCCCTTGTGAAGGTATTATGGAATAGACACGGGGTTGAAGAAGCCACTTGGGAACCAGAGGAGACTATGAGAAGTCAATATCTGAACCTGTTTACTGGTAAGACTTTCGAGGACGAAAGTCCCTAAGGGGGGAGAAATGTAACATCCCAAAATAGGGCCTAGTCGGAATAGTAGTTTTGGGACCACAAATCTGACGTTAAAATATTGTTTTTATGATTGTTACGAGGTTTAGAATATAAAGATATGCATGTGTTAAAGTTTCATGGAGAAATTCTAAGTATAAGGTGTCCAATTGGAAATTAGAGACCAAATTGAATAAGTTGAATTTGTGTTTTAGAAGCAATTTGCATGAAATTGCTTTGGATTATTAATTAGGAGGTCCTAAAGATAAATTTGTCCAATTTCTAAGTTTTTGGACAAAAATAGGCTTGTATGGAAAAATTTGAAGGAAATACATTAGGGGCATTTTGGTCATTTGGTATATTAATAAAATAAAAAGGGAAAATAAGTCAAAAATTAGCTCATTCTCTCCATGTTGCTGCTGAAATTTTAGGGTTCTCCATAGCTAGGGTTTTCAAGCTTTCCAAGCTCTATAGTAAGTGCTCTCAAGCCCCGTTTTTAATGTTCTTCGTATTTATGAAATCCCGCTAACTTGCTCTCTCTATTTCTATCCATATTTCATGCTAAGGTTCATGTTTAGAAATTTAACCATGCATGAAAAGCTTATGTTTTGATGATTTATGGAAGGATATGAGAGTTTAAAGGATGGTAAACAACTTTTACTAAGTAGATTTTCATGAAAAGGGCTTTAAGGACTATTCTGTAAAAGTTGTAGAAAAGGGTAAAAAAATGTGAAAGGAAGGAAAATGTGGACTGTTATGAACATGAAAGATGTTTGGCTAAGCTTGGGTAACTAAGAAATCCCATACATTGTGTTATCCGAGCCTAGGGACTAAATTGCAAATATATGAAAATATAGAGGTAAAATAGTAATTGTATCCAAATATGAATTTTGGATCGTTTTGAGTATTGTATGTATTAAATAAACTAAATTTGGTATTATAGATCAAGTGAATCGAGATACGGGCCTTGATCGGGGAAAGAACAAGTTTACGAGGTTTAGGCTCGATTTTTAATATTTTGTACCGAGGTAAGTACATATACAAATAAATACATTAATTATTGTTATTAAATGATTTATTGATATATGTATGCTTAATATGCTTATTTGGCTATGTTGATAATATAACATGTTTTGATGCTTTGCTATATGATTATGAGACGTTAGCCATGTGAAAGAAACCATTATGCGAGATGATAAACGCCAAATTATACATATTTATACCCCAAATACTTAGCATATTTATGGATATTTATGGATATACCTGTCCAAAGTGTCCATTTCACTACACTTACCAAAACGTCGCTTGCATCTTAAGTGTTCTTCCATTTCACTAGAAATTTCACCCGTTGAACACATCGGAATACAACTCGGATACACGAATAATTTGCACATAAGTGCCTCATATGTAATCAAGAAATCATGTAACCCGCCCCTAAGTGAACTCGGACTCAACTCAATGAGCTCGGGCGTTCGCATCCATAAGTGAACTCGAACTCAACTCAACGAGTTCGGATGCCTAGTTACATTTCACGAACTCGGACTCAACTCAACGAGTTCGGACATTCGCATCCATAAGTGAACTCGGACTCAACTCAACGAGTTCGGATGCTCAACCATCCTAGTGACATGTCACTTGTATCCTAATCTATTTCTAAGGTTCAAATGGGCTTTTTCCCTCGATCTCACATTTACCGTCTTCCATGGAATATCGGAACCGATACTCGGTGGCAATTCATATTTATCAAGTAGTAAACATAATTTGCATATTACTCAATATTAACCACAAAGCATAATATTTCACGATTAAAAATCAGCATATCATATAATTAACATTAATAACTTAAAAATAACATTTATGCTACATTATTTACACATGAACTTACCTTGGTACCAAAATATAAAGATTTTGCAATTTAGTGCACAATCTTTTCTTTTTCTCGATCGCGACTTGAATCTCGTTTCTCTTGATCTATAATGCCAAATTAATCTTATTCAATACATACATTCATCAAAACAGCATTTAATACGAACTTTTGAAAAATTACACTTTTGCCCCTAAACTTTTGCATAATTACACTTTTGCCCCTAGGCTCGAGAATTAAACTTTATTCCTTATTCTTATGTTTTATAACATGCTGATCATTTTTCCCTTCTATGACAACATCAAATTCTTACTCTAACATATACTTGTGACTATTAGGTATTTTTGCCGATTAAGCCCGTTTACTCGTTTTCACTCAAAACCGAGTAGCACAAGTTGTCTAACATAATTTAAAACCCCATATTCTATCATAAAATATCAAAATACACAAATTTCACCTATGGGTATTTTTCCAAATATAAACCCTAGGTTGAATTATTGCTAACATAAGCTTAATCGAGCTACCGGGATTCCAAAAACGTAAAGAACATTTTGGCCTAACTATGGAGAACCCTTGAAATTTTGGCCTAATGAAGAAGATGGACAAAAATTGGCTTTTAATTTTGTTTTTAATTCATTTTAATAACTAAATGACCAAAATGCCCTTACTACTAAACTTTCCAAAAATTCCATCCATGTCCAATTTTGTCCATAGACTTAGAAATTGGTCAAATTGCTATTTAAGACCTCCTAATTAATATTTCAATGCAATTTCATACTAAAAACTTCTAGAATGCAAATTTTGCAACTTATTCGATTTAGTCCCTACTTTCAATTTAAACACTTTAGGCATAGAATTTCATCACGAAATTTTCACACAATCATGCAATCATATCATATTCATCAAAATAATTATAAAATAATTATTTCTATCTCGGATTTGTGGTTACAAAATGTAACACCCCTATCCCGTATCCTTCGCCGGAATAGGTAAAGGGGCATTACCGACTTGAAACTCATATCCGAACAGTAAAAATTTGAATATATTTTTTTTATTTTTTATTTTTTATAAAGAACGTTCCTTTAGGTAAATACTAAAGACAGTCAGGGATACGATTTAACTTCTATAAGTACACATTCAAAAGATGCCATTTTCGCATGGCTTATATACATTAACCAAAATATTCTTCGGCTACTGGTCTATTCTTTACATGCCATAAAATAATTCAAAACATAACAGTAACAAGCAGTGGATAGTGATAGTGTGACTAGTTGCTGACGATCCCCGAGCCTGTAGCTTCCAAATGAGATCTATAAAACAGAGGAAACAAAGTAAACGGAGTAAGCATTACAATGCTTAGTAAGTTTTAAGCAATGTCAACAGATAACAATCAAATTATAACATAGTTGTTCGTATTTTTATTTCACTCTTCCTTCGAGCATACCATCCATTTACCGAATATGCACATCTCATCATATATAATAGGCAGATAAATTCTCACTTGATAGTGATCTCTTATAAACATAGGTACATTACATATTTTCACCTAACTTTCCACATTGACCAAACGCACAATAATCATAGAACAGTCTTATTGCTTTACTCACATATGCATCACAAAACGACCTTGTGATTTAGTCCAAATCAAGCTTAAATATAATCTCAAAATACATACCTGACCAACTTAACGCATTGAACGTATTTATTACCAATTGTTACTGTGAAGTCGTATAATCTTATGCTTTACTCGAATCTTCAGCGAAACCTTTAGCTCGAATAGTCCCCACACGTAGTTATCGGGTCTTACCCGGACAAAATCTCCACACGTAGTCATCGGGTCTTACCCGGAATATATTTCCAAGTTTCATGTACATTTAATCACATGTTACAACATTCACATCGACTGTCATATTTGTAATTCATTTGCCTCATCAAATATCTAATAATACACACCTTTCACATTTGGTCATTCGGCCACAATATACACACATCTCCTACATATTTCACACTAGCCATTCGGCTTTACCACATATACATATCTCGTACATATTTCACACTAACCATTCGGCTTTACCACATATACATATCTCATATGTATTTCACATTAGCCATTCGGCTTTACCACATATACATATCTCATATATATTTCACATTAGCCATTCGGCTTTACCACATATACATATCTCATACATATTTCACACTAGCCATTCGGCTTTACCACATATACATATCTCATATATATATTTCACACTAGCCATTCGGCTTTACCACATATACATATCTCATATATATTTCACACTAGCCATTCGGCTTTACCACATATACATATCTCATATATATTTCACATTAGCCATTCGGCTTTACCCCATATACATATCTCATATATATTTCACATTAGCCATTCGGCTTTACCGCATATACATATCTCATATATCAATTTCAGCAATAGCTTATAAGCAACTCAAATAATTTCATCAATGTTTACAACAACTTCACATATTCACTACAAGCTTTTTTCCTGAGCAATAGTCACTAAATTATTTATAACTGGAGCTACAAAACTCAAAATCAATTGCTGTTAATTTTCCCTGAATATAGACTCATATATATTCCATCCATAAAATTTTCAGAATTTTAGGTTTGGCCAATCAATACCAGATTTTTCTTAAAGTTTTCCCTGTTTCACTGTTTGACTAATCTGACCACTCTTCACTACGAATCAAATTTCTCATTGTACAGAATTCAAAATATGTTCTATTTGATTTCATGTGAAACTAGACTCACTAAGGAGTCTAAGCATATAAATTTTATCTTATAACCATTTTTTTACAAATTATAATGATTTTCTAAAGACAGAACAGGGGATTTCGGAGTCATTCTGACACTATCTCACACAAATTTAAATATCTCTTTATAGGAAATTTCTTTGCTTACACGGTATCTTTTATAAGAAACTAGACTAATTAAGCTTTGAATACATATTTTATTCAGCCTATAATTTCACACCAACAATTTATAGTGATTTTCTAAAATCACGTTACTGCTGCTGTCCTAAACAAATTATTACAATTTGCTCTTAAATTTCCAAGTCCAAACACTTATGAACTTACCATTTGAGTTTAAGACATACCATGGTCACATCATATCTTATTAAATCAACTCATTATGTCCTATTATGATTGAATTTACTCAACGTTTAATCACTTAAAACTTACCTCGGAAGTTGCCGAACGATTACGACGGCTATTCGATCACTTTTTCCTTTCTCTTATCCAACTTTGATCCTCTAGGCTCTTGAGCTAAATCAAACAATTTACTTCCCAAATTAAACATAGTCATACGACATCCATATACATTTTATACTAGCTGAAATGTACCATCAAGATATACTTTACTCAAATAATTTACCTTGGCCGATCATGTATAATGTTTTGTAGCTTAATAAATCTAACATACATTATGTATTCATAATATTTGTGCAGCCAATTATCCATGGTCATACACACACAATCAAAAATAAATACCAAATTTTCATATCCTTTATGCCCTAAGCCAAATACACTTGTCATGTTCACCTACATTTTTCAAGTACAACATTCTCATATTCGGCATTAGTATCAAGCATAATAGCCAATTCTTCCCACCATTTCTAAACCAATTCATCAATGCAATCATACCATTACAAATCAACTTAAAATAACCATATCTAATAATCAAATACCTATAGCATTGCACATTTCTCACATAGCAAGTACAACTAAATTCATTATTAATATATATATCTAAACACTTAACTACAAGATTTAATCACCATTATCAAATCATAAAACAGCTTATAACCATCCTCTATATTTACTTCACATAAACCGAAATAACCATTACGTCATCTTTAAAACACTTAGCATTTTACCCATTTAATCAAGCCAAATCTCAAGACCATTCCATCACACAAATTATACCATAAATCATACTTACAATTTAAGTTAATGCATGACCGAAAATCACCATCATTAACATCGTTATCAAACCAAAACCAAAACACATCTATCATCCGTATACCAAGCTTACCAAAACAAACTACTATGAGTTTCAAGCTTATTGACCGAATCTCAAACCTCAAAATTCTAAGTTTAATCTATGGGATAAGTAGAGTTTGAACTAATCATCTCAAACATGCATAGATTTTCAAGAATCATTCAATACATACCTCATTCTAGCCATCTTCTAAGCCAAAAATCAAAGCAATCAAACTTTCTTCTCCCTCCCTTTAGGCTACGGCAATGGAGGACAAGGATGAACAACTTTGGTTTCTCCTCCCACTAATTATTATCTAACATCTTTTTTCTAATACTTATTTCCTATTATAAAACCATGTAGTCATTATAATATTAATACAAAATGCATATATTTTGTATCCCATACCATCATGGCCGGCCACTTCCTCTAAAGTGGGGAATTTGACATGCAAGCCCCCATTTTTGAATACATGTTCTATTAGATCACTTTATACATTTACCTAACCTATTTTACCAATGTTTCACATAAGTCCCGTTTCAAAATTTCACATACAAATGGCAAAATTAATGCTTGAAATTTTTTTTTACACATGCATTTACTCACACCATGAACATAGAATATAACTTTCAATTATTTATAAAACTCGGTTTCGTGGTCCCGAAACCACTTTTCGACTAGGGTCTACTTAGGACTGTCACAACTCTCCCTTCCTTTAGGGATTTTCGTCCCTGAAAATCTTACCGGAAAATAAGATAGGGTAACTTTCTCTCGTTGAGTTCTCTAGATCCCACCTAGTTTCCTCTACTCCGAACTTACGCTTCAGTGCTTTAACTAACAAAACTTTCTTAGTTTGATCATAATAAATCACAGAGATCCACAAAATTGACATTTACTCACTTACTTTTCATTTCGGTAATAATACACATAGGTATAACACAATTTACTCATCGGTCTGAACCTACTAGGTATAGGCTCGAACCCCACACACAGGTTCTAGCCTACTTGATCCCAAAGTCCGAATAAACTCGACAGCCATCAACTAATTAGGCTATTAGCCTAGTATACACTTCACCGGTCCCAAACCTACTAGGCACAAGGCCTGAATAACTCAAATATATATATATCATTTGGTTCATGACAACACTCATTTAACATCTTATGAAAATATTTAACTTAACTTATTTTCAAAGGAAAAATCAACTTCCATGTACCTGAACATTTATTTCATTTAGCACATTCTTTCATAGTTAACGTTACCCGTATACAGTCGAATAAGCATAAAGCCTAATATAATATTCTGGCATGAGATTTATTCTAGCACATAACTCATATATCCAAAATTATCACCATTCATCAAAAATTCTTACCAACTTTCAAATGTCGAAACTTAGTCAAAATAATTTCTTGAACATGATTAACAAAATAGTGTTTATTCACAATAGCACATATAATTGCATATACCGAGAATCTCGTATTTATAATGTATATATATCACATACCTTGTCAATTTAATGTCTCGAACTTATTTCATTACCAATTTGGCACAATGTTGTATAATCTCCGACTCTAATTAGTTCACCAGTGTTTAGTCCGTTTAACGAATTTTCTCTTTAGGTCTTACTTACTATTACAAATCAATGCCATCGTCTCACACGAGGTCATACATGAAACACACTTCGCATACGCAGTGCCCACTGACTGATTTCGCACACATGATGTATACTTTTGAGATGTACTCTTATTTTATTATGAACTAAACCCCTTAGATACCTAAGGGGGATAAAACCTATGATGGATCTTGTTATTATTATCTGAACTGTATGATAAATACTTGATTTGTTCTTAATTATGTATTCTTAATGCTTGAGTTAATATTTCAGGTACTAATTCATGATTTGATGTGCTTATACAGAGGAGGAATAGACCCTGCCTAAGAATAGATTTGTCATAATTAAACAGAGTTGATCGAACGCCTAGAAATAGGGTGACGAGATTTTGCCGGATTAAGGTGAAACCTAATATGGGAGTCCATTGAGTGATTTAATGCTTCCCTAGGGGTGTTAATTAAGAAAAAAATTTTGATTAATTCAACTGAGGGTTAGACGTTGTTAGTCTCAAAAGGGATAATAACATAGGTTAGGGAATCTCACAGATCAAGTCAGGTGAATAAATCGTCTGGTTCAGAGTCAGATAACAAGTGAAATCTAGGTAGATTCCTCATTGGGTGTCGTTTTTATCAATTGCTTTTCTTCAAGTCTTTTTCCAAATTTTCTCTTTGCTTTAAATAAGTTAATCAGTTTAGATAATTAGGTTAATAAACAAATCCTTTCATTCTTAGGCTAGATAATAAAAAGATAGTTATTACTAGTACTTTTGGTTCCCTTGGGTACGATATCCCGGTCTTGCCATTACTATACAATTGTTCGATAGGTGCGCTTGCCTTTTCGTCATGATAATAGTTAGTCTAGGTTTGATCTTCATTATAAATATTTATTACTTGTTATGAATCACGCGACCAAAAGTACGTTCGGTAAAGGTCTGGAAGTTTAAAATCCCGTTTGAACCTTAGGAATAGTTGAGGATACAAGTCACATGACACTAGGAAAGTCATGTGTGTTATGAGCTCATTTAATATGTGATACATGCTAGGGTTCGGGTGCTGGGTATCCTGAGTTGTGTTCGGATACTCTTTTAGCTCTTTGAGTAGCCCTATTGAGAGCGACATGTGATTATGTGATATGAGGCATTTTGGTGCACTTTATATGAGGTAGCCAAGGCTACGTTCAGGCACTTCTGTGCATTTCTTCCATGCGTCTGAATCATATTCCAAGTGTTCAACGAGTAACGTCATATGAATTTCGAACGTAAAATTTAAGTAAGCCATATGTGTGCAAGATGGCATAGGTATGTACTAAAACCCTATGAGGACTTAGCATATGATGATATTATGAAAGATATGTATTTGGATAAGCATGTGCATATGAATATAGAAGGTAAGTATACATATGACATGATGAAAAGTATCATAATGGATAAGTAATTATGCTTAGATTATCAATAGTTGCAAAATGTAGATTATTTGTATGTGTACTTACTAAGCTTTATAGCTTACCCTCCTATCTTTTCCCTTCTCTTTAGATATGTCAAGCTAGCTCAAAGGATCGGGAGGCGTCAGAGCTCTGATCACACTATCTTGAAGGATTTTGGGTATAAAAGGGTTCAATTATTTTGGTCATAGCATGTATAGGAAACTCGTCTATCTTGTGTATATGTATCATGTTGAAGTAGCCAAGTGTAATGGCTCATTTGGGCATTGATTATTTCGTATGTGGCCATGTGATTTGGTCCATATTAATGATTGGGATGTATCCCTAAGTTTACCTTTACATGCATACTAAGATGTGTATGTGTTGGTTTGATGGATGACTATTTATTTGCTAGTATGTGGTTGCATGATTTAGCACTCATAATGGATTGATAATATGGAATATGGTAAACCATGAAATTGGTGTGGAATGACTAAAGGATAAGGTTGTGTGAATACTAATGGACTAGTATGAAAAGGGGTCATAGTGATACTATAATGTTGCATGTTTAAGTATCCAAATATATCATGGGATATGCCATTGAACGTATGGAAGTGTATGATTGTTTAAGGGTGACCAATGGCTTGGATAGTAGCCTCCAAATGGTCCACATGGGTAGACACACGGGCATGTGTCTAGGCCGTGTGTGACACACGGTCAGCTGTCCCCTTCACCTTGAATTTAGGTTAACATGCATGGTAGTAAACATACGGGCAGAGACACGGCCATGTGTCTCAACAGTGTGGAGGACACGGGCTCTGGCCACGGGTGTGTGCTTAGCCGTGTGCCTCAAATTTTTATGATGACGTCATAAACATAATGATCACTAAAACCACACGGGCTACCACACGGGTCTGTCCCAGGCTGTGTGAGGGGTAAGGGCGTGTGCTCGGCCCTATGAAAACCCCTGTAGGTTCGAATTGGAAATAAATCCAATAATTCCAAATTGGTATGGGACATGGGCGTGTCCCAAAGTACAGGGCGTGTGTATTACCTCCACACGGGCGTGAAAGGCTTTAACCTATAAAATTTGGTTAGAATTTCTGTGAGTTCTCGGTTTAGTCCCGGACCACTAATGACGTATGTTTTGGGCGTCGTAGGTCCATAATAGGGATAAATGGACTTTAATTGATTGGTTTTAGTTTGAATGAAATTTTGTGGCCTAGTGTTGTATGTTTGGTTCTGCTTAAGTTCGGTAATGCGTCATACCCTGTCCCGACATCAAATACGGGTAAGGGGTGTTACAACTATTCCGACTTGGGTCTAAATCGGGCTATTACAACTCTCTCTGCTTAGGGATTTTTTTCCCTAAAAATCTTTCCATTGAACAGATTTGGATATTGCTGTCTCATAGCATCTTCTGGCTCCCACGTAGCCTTTTACTAATGGAGTTTTCTTATTTCTCAATTCTTTAACTTCTAGTGCCAAGATACGGATCGGTTCCTCTTCGTAAGTCATATCAGAATGGATCTCAATCTCAGACGGAGAAATCACATGTGAAGGATCGAATCTGTATCGTCGAAGAATCGATACGTGGAACACATTATAAATCTTTCCCAATTCTTATTGCAACAACAATCTATAAGTAACTAGCCCAATACGCTTGATAATCTCATACAGCCCGATGAACCTCGGACTCAGTTTGCCTTTTCTGCCAAATCGGAGTACTTTTTTCCACGGAGACACTTTTAAAAATACTTTGTCACCAATCTCAAATTCAATATCTTTTCGTTTCACGTTGGCATATGATTTCTGATGATCAGAAGCTGCTTTCAGACTTTCTCGGATTATTTTCACTTTCTGTTCGGTCTCTTTTATCAAATCGACCTCGTCTATCTTATTTTCACTAAGATTTGACCAATACAAAGGTGTACGACATTTCTAGGACCACATATTCAGCCTCTGAATCTCAAACATAGTTCAGCATCAACTCAAAATTATGAATCAATATTCAAACCACATTGAGCTCATTTTACTAACATTTCATTATCAGCCTTCTGAGCTTCGAAAATCTGTTGAATAAATAACGATCTTACTTTTAGCTTAGCTAAAACTGAACCATCATCAGGCAAAGTTAATTGAGTATTCATCGCATGCAATGCAGACAATGATTTTTGACTTAAAGCGTCAGCAACAACATTGGCCTTTCCCGGATGGTAGTCAATTACAAGCTCGTAGTCTTTTAACAACTCTAACCATCTTCCCTGTCGTAGATTCAGATTTTTCTGAGTCATCAAATACTTTAAGCTTTTCTGATCGGAACAAATGTGACATTTCTCACCAAACAGATAGTGGCGCCAAATCTTCAACGTGAACACAATAGCTGCGAATTCCAGATCATGTGTCAAATAGTTCTTTTCATGCGGCTTTAATTGTCTCAAGGCAGAAGTTATGACTTTTCGTTCCTGTATCAAAACACAGCCTAAACCATTCAAAGATGCATCACTATGAATCACAAATTCTTTACCCGATTCTGGCTGAACTCACACTGGAGCTTCGGTTAATAAAGCTTTCAACTGATCAAATCTTTTCTGACACTTTTCAGACCATTCAAATTTCATTTCTTTCTGAAGCAATTTTTTCAACAGTGTCACAATCATAGAAAAGCATTTTATGAACAGGCGATAATAACCAAGAAGTCCCAGAAAACTACAAATTTTAGAGACATTTCTCAGAGGCTTCCAATCCAAAATAGCTGAGATCTTGCTCGGATCAACTAGGATACCAGATGCCGACAGAACATGCCCCCAGAAAATTGACTTCTCGTAACCAAAATTCACATTTGCTAAACTTCACATATAACTACTTATCTCATAAAGTTTGTAACACTATTATTAAATGTTTAGCATGCTCAGTTTCATCATGCAAATAAATCAAAATGTCATCAATGAATACGACACCAAATCGATAAAAATAGCAGGTGCATTCGTTAATCTAAAAGGCATAACTAAAAACTCGTAGTGTCCATACCTCGTTCAGAAAGTAGTTTTTGGCACATCAGAGTTTTTCACTCGCAACTGATAGTAACCTGATCTCAAATCTATCTTTGAAAATAATGTAGCCCTTTTCAACGAATCAAACAAATCATCTATCCAAGGTAAAAGGGTATTTTTTCTTGATCGTTACTTTATTGAGCTGTCGATAATTGATGCACATTCTCATAGTTCCATCTTTCTTTTTCACAAACAAAATCGGTGCACCCCAGGGAGAATAAATCGGTCGTGCGAAGCTTCTATCTGTGAATTCTTGCAACTGAGCTTTCAACTCTTTTAATTCAGTCAGTGCCATTCTGTACGGAGCTATCAATATCAGAGTTGTTCTAGGCACAAACTCAATACCAAATTCAACCTCTCAGATTGGTGGTAAACTTGGTAACTCTTCAGGAAACACATCTGGGTAATCACACAGAAATGGTACTGATTCAATCTTCTTTTCAACTACTTTCATGTCAAGCACATAAGCTAAATAAGTTTGACAACCCTTTCTCGCATATTTCTGAGCTAGCATCATTGAAATCACTGCTGGCAATCCGTTCAAATCATCTGATTCAATTCGAATAATCTCATTACTCTGTCATCTCAAATCAATCATCTTTCGTTTGCAATTTACAACAGCATCATACAATGTTAGCCAATCCATATCCATAATTATGTCAAACTCGTCAAATGGTAACTGCATCAAATCAGCTGGAAAGCAATTACCCCAAATCATTAATGGACAATTCTTGCACACTTTATCAACCAATACACACTTGCCTAAGGGGTTCGGTACTCTAATTAAAAATTTAGTAGACTCTACAGGCAAAGTCTTTCTGGATACTAAATTCATACATATATACGAATGAATAGACCCTGGATTTATCAATGCAATAACTTTCGTATCATAAAGAGTAAAAGTAACGGTAATAACATTTGTTGGTGACGCTTCTTCTCATGCTCGAATAGTGTAGGCTCGTGCAGGTGCTCTAGCATCAGATCTCGCTGCAGTGTCTCACATCACACCTCTACCACCACTCACATTTCTCGTGTTTCTCAGTGGTCTACCTCTAGCTGTGATGTTACTCGCCCTCATGTTCTGAGCATTATCCTTTTTAGCTAACTTTGAGCAATCTTTTATAAGGTGATCTCGTGAACCACAACTGTAACAAGCTCTGTTATTATTTTCCCCCCAACAATCTCCAAAATACCGTCTACCACATTGTTTACACTCAGGCTTTACATCATTTGCGTTACCAACACTCGATACTGAGGAGTTTGAGCTTTAGGGTTGGTATGTTGCTTTCCACAATCTCTATTCTGATATCCCGCTAAAGCTATCGATCGATCAGTAAAATCTCTATATTTCTTTGATGAGGAATGATAAGATTTATTCATTGATCTCTTTCTCGAATCTCTAGCCTTTGAATCAGCTTTTCTCCTTTCTTTGCTGTGATCCTCAGCTTTACAGGCCCTCTCAACCAATACTATGAATTCTTTGAGTTCAAGTATCCCGACTAATAGTTTTATGTCTTCGTTCAATCCATCAACAAATCTTTGACATATGATCTCTTCAGTAGACACATATTCTTGGGCATATTTTCTTAAACATACGAATTCTCTTTCATACTCAGTAACGGTCATTCGGCCTTGTTTCAATTCCAGAAATTCTTTATTTTTTTGATCGAGGGATCTCTGGCTTATGTACTTTTTCAAAAACTCGATCTGAAAGAATTCCCAGGTAACTCGTTCTCTAAGAGCCACCGATGCCAACGTTTTCCACCAGTGATATGCATTATCTCTAAGCAAAGATACTACGCATTTGATACATTCTTTTGGAGTATAGGACAATTCATCAAATACTCTGATAGTGATCTCGATCCAAAACTTAGCTTTCTCAACATCATCATCAACCGTAGCCTGAAACTCTCCAGCCCCGTGTTTACGAATCTTATCAATAGGTGGCTTACTCAATCGAATCAAATTTATTACTTGTGGCACAATTGGGACTTGTGGAGGAACAAGTGGGGGTGGAGGTTGTTGCGCAGCCGGATTCATTCGTACAAATTCCGTGAACCACTCAGTCATCATTTGAAAGAAGGCTTGCTTAGCCTCTCCTCCCTGACTACTATATATTGGCCTAGATTCGTCCAGCGCTACCCCTTGAGCGATAGCGGGCGCAGTTCTTTCAACATCATCAGCTATCGCTCGTTCGGGATCCATTAGCTATATAAAAAACACATTTTAACTATCAGGAATCATCACACTATTGCGAAGTATATATATGGCATGTATAGTTAGACTTTCACACGCTACGTTAGTCCTAGAATCGACTAAATCGGAGCTCTGATACCAATCACATGTAACACCCCTGACTTGTATCCATCGCTGGGCTAGAGTTAAGAGGCATTACCAAACAACCGGAACATTTCAAAATCATTTCACAATCTAAAAGTTATACTTCCCCATATCATAATCAAACATCAACATAAAGTCTCTTTCTTATGTCATCAAGACCTTAAACATGCTTTAGAAATGAGTTAGGACTAAACCGAGCACATACAAATTTGTTCAAAACTTAAACATTTTTCTAAGTTATAAAGGTCACACGCCCGTGTGAACAGGCCGTGTGCCTCACACGGCATTAGACATGCCCTTGTGTCTATGCCATGGCAAAACAGGGCATACATACTGACTTTTCCACACGGCCACAAGACAACCGTGTGCCAGGTTGTGTGAAAATTAGGGAGGTTACTGAGTTGGGTCACACAACCGACCACACGACTGATAGACACACCTGTGTGTCTAGGCCGTGTCAAAAATGTAGGGTATACTGAATTAAAATCGTAGGGTACCCCAGGGGTCGCATAGGCATGTAACATGACCGTGTGTCGTACACGACTAAGACACACGCCTGTGTCTCTGCCCGTGTGGACAAAAATAGGCCATTTGAAAAGCCAAATTTGCCACCCTACAATCATGAAATCATAACAACCAATTTGGAAACATTTCCATACACTTATAGACAACCCAAAACATACCAAATCACACACATTTCATGCCATTTCATAGTCAAGCATTTCATTACTCAATTCTACAACTAAAACATAGAAAATCAATGTACCAAAATCATCACAACTTACATAAGTTCCAAATACATAAACTCATCATTTTTATCACATATTTCATACCACAAAACTTACCAATTCAACATTCCATATTTAAACCATCACATACGCACTATATACATCATATAACTTACTTGTCAAACACATCATTTAGGCCAATTTAAAAGGCCATACATACCAATATTTACAAGCCAAATCTCATGGCTAGATATCCATATCACAAAACCTATCAAAATAAATCTAGCCTATACATGCCATAAACCATATGTACAACTCTCAAAATGGTACCAAAATAAATGTCTGATAGTGTGATTGAGTCATTGACGATTCCTAGACTTTAGCCAACTTTACAACACTGTAAAGTAGATAACATTTCACACAGTAAGCTTTAAAGCTTAGTAAGTTCAAGATATAACACATTTAACTCGTCAATTAAATTATAATTCAATCAATTAAATAACACTTAATACAACTCATCACATTACTTATTTCACCATTCATTTACAAAATCTTTCATCTATTTCATACTCTATGTTATCAACCGCATAGGTTTTGTACATACCTGGACCATCACGTTCATATCTATTGCATTTATCACTTTAATACTCGATGCACTAATTCATTTGATCATCCTTAAACATTGAATGAAATCGTACACTTAGTGCCAATTAAGTAGTCGAAGCTATAATAGTATCACACACTTAGTGCCATTACAATAAACCAAATTAATATCGGTATCGCGCACATAGTGCCATTTATTTAGCCAATGCTATTTTAATCTCGCACACTTAGTGCCATTTTAGTAGCCGTAACTATTTCTTTATTCACACATTTAGTGCCTCATATATTAAATCCCAAATTCACATACTCAAACTTCATAATCACATTTCTATTCATTTCAACTCATATAAACATTGTATCAACAATATGTATTATACATGAACTTACCTCGGACGTAAAAACAACAATATTAGTCGATCAATTGAGCACTTTGTTTTTGCCTCGATGAAGGTCTGAATTTTTCCTTTCTTGATCTATATAAATTCAAATTCACTTATTCAATCTCACATTAATTCAATTAAATTCATAATCACATAATTTGTCCTTTTTGCACATTAGCCCCTAATTTCCACATTTTGACATTTTAGTGCTTATTACACAAAACACCAAAATATACAAAATTCATCACAATCATGCCTTAGTTGAATCTTCCTATGGTCTCTAGTAGCCAATATATTTAATTTATTTCACATTTTAGTCCCTCAAAATCTCATTTTTATAATTTATCCCAAATTACTCAAATTCATCAAAAATTCAAAGACAAAACATATTAACCCAACATCAAGCTTCCATATACTATCATTAAACTTCATCAAATTCATAATTTCATCAATGGCATAACTTAAAATCATCAACAAAATCAGAAATTGAGACATGGGCTTGATAGATTACTAAGGAACGATCACAAAAACATAGAAATTATTAAAAACACATACCTTAATTAAATCTCAATGTGCCGAAACCCTAGAACTCTTTTTTCTTTCTCTTTTCTTTGTATTTTCGAAAATATAGGATGATAATGAACCAAATTTTATGTTTTGTTTTTTTTATTAATTTAAATACTAAATTACTTATATAACCTCAATTATAAAACATGAAATCCATTTAATTCATGTCCATAATAGTCCAATCATAAGTTTAATGGTCTATTAACCACATAAGGATCTCTCAGTTAAAGAGACATAGCAATTAGGCACACTTAACAAATAGAAAGTAACTTTTACATTTTATGCGATTAGGTCCTTTTTGTCAAATTGAGCACACAAATGATTAAATTTTCATACGAAACTTTCACACATGCTTTACCACATACTGTAAACATAGAAAATAATATTTAAATTTTTTTCTGACTCAGATTTGTTGTCCTGAAACCACTATTCCGACTAGGGTCTAAACCAGGTTGTTACAACACTTCCCCCTTAGGGATTTTCGTCCCCGAAAATCTTACTGTTGAACAGATTCTGATATTACTGTCTCATAGCATCTTCTGGCTCCCACGTAGCCTTTTCAACATCGTCTCGATGCCATAATACTGTTACTAACAGAATTTTTTTATTTCTCAATTCTTTAACTTCTCGTGCCAAGATATGGATCAGTTCTTCAGCATAAGTCATACCAGACTGAATCTCGATCTCAGACGGAGAAATCACATGTGAAGGATCAGATCTGTATCGTTGAAGCATTGATACGTGGAACATATTATGAATCTTTTCCAATTCTGACGGCAATAAAAATCTATAAGCAACCAGCCCAATATGCTTGATAATCTCATACGACCCGATGAACCTCGGACTCAATTTGCCTTTTCTACCAAATCGGAGTACTTTCTTCCACAAAGACACTTTAAAAATACTTTTTCGCTAATCTCAAATTCAATATCTTTTCGTTTCAAGTCGGCATATGATTTCTCATGATCAGAAGCTTCTTTCAGACTTTTTTGGATTGTTTTCACTTTCTTTTCGGTCTCTTTTATCAAATCGACCCCGTGTATTTTATTTTCACTGAGCTCTAACCAATACAAAGGTGTACATCATTTTGTACCATATAAGGCTTCGTATGGTACCATTTTAATGCTTGATTGAAAACTGTTATTATAGGCGAATTCAATCAATGGTAAATATTGTTCCCATGTACCTTCAAACTCAAGAATACAACATCTCAACATATCGTCGAGTATCTGAATAATCCGCTCAGGTTAACCATCTTTCTGCAGGTGAAAAGCAGTACTGAAATGTAATTTCCTATCTAAAGCCTCTTGCAGTTTCTTCCAAAATCGCGAAGTGAATCTCGGATCTCTATCTGATACAATAGACAATGGTACCCCGTGCAATCTCACTATATCAAAAATATACAACTTAGCGAGCTTATCAAATGAATAACCTGTATGAACCGGGATGAAATGAGCCGATTTAGTCAATCTATCAACAACAACCCAGAGTACATCTTTCTTACTTGGTGGCAAAGGTAAACTGGTACAAAATCCATCGTGATTCTGTCCCATTTCCACTTTGGAATCATAATCGGAGGAAGTAATTCAGATGGAACCTGATGTTCAGCTTCATTTAAAATCTATTTCAGATCATTATACATTTTAGTACTAACTAGATGAATAGATAACCGACTGCTATGGGATTCATTTAAAATCAACTGAATCAACTCTGAATTTCTTGGACCACATATTCGGCCTTTGAATCTCAAACATCCTTCAGCATCAACTTGAAATTTTGAATCAATATTCAAATCACATTGAGCTCGTTTTGCTAACAATTTATTATCAACCTTCTGAGCTTTGAAAATCTGCTGAATAATGACGATCTTACTTTCAACTTAGCTAAAACTGAACCATCATCAGACAAAGTTAACTAAGTATTCATCGCACGCAATGGGAATAATGATTTTTAACTTAGAGCGTCAGCAACAACATTGGCCTTTCCCAGATGGTAGTCAATTACAAGCTCATGGTCTTTTAACAACTCTAACCATCTTCGCTATGTTAGATTCAGATCTTTCTGAGTCATCAAATACTTTAAGCTTTTGTGATCAGAATAAAGCTGACATTTCTCACCAAATAGATAGTGGTGCCAAATCTTCAACGCAAACACAATAGCTTCCAATTCTAGATCATGTGTTGGATAGTTCTTTTCATGTGGCTTTAATTGTCTCGAGGCATAAGCTAAGACCACAGCCTAAACCATTCTAAGATGCATCGCTATATATCAAAAATTCTTTACCCGATTCTAGCTAAACTCACACCAGAGCTTGGGTTAATAAAGCTTTCAACTGATCAAAACTTTTCTCACACTTTTTAGACCATTCAAATTTCACATCTTTCTGAAGCAAATTTGTCAACGGTGTCGCAATCATAGAAAACCTTTTACGAGCCGACAATAATAACCAGCAAATCCCAGAAAACTATGAACTTCAGAGACATTTCTCAGAGGCTTCCAACCCAAAATAGCTGAAATCTTGCTCGGATCAACTCGGATACTAGATGCTGACACAACATTCCCCATAAAACTGACTTCTCGTAACCAATATTCATATTTACTAAACTTCGCATATAATTGTTATCTCGTAAAGTCTGTAACACTATTCTTAAATGTTCAGCATGCTCTGTTTCGTCATGTGAATAAATCAAAATGTCATCAACGAATACGATGCCAAATTGATCTAAATACGGTCTAAAAATTCTATTAATCAAATCCATAAAAATAGCAGGTTCCGTTAATCCAAAAGGCATAACTAAAAACTCGTAGTGTCTATACCTCATTTGAAAAGCAGTTTTTGGCACATCAGAGTCTTTCACTCGCAACTGATAGTAACCTAATCGCAAATATATCTTTGAAAACACTGTAGCCCCTTTCAACTGATCAAACAAATCATCTATCCGCAGTAAATGATATTTGTTCTTGATCGGCACTTTATTGAGTTGTCAATAATTGATGCACATTCTTATAGTTCCGTCTTTCTTTTTCACAAACAAAACCTGTGCACCCAAGGAGAATAACTCAATTGTACGAAGCCTCTATCTGTAAATTCTTGCAACTGAGCTTTCAACTCTTTAATATTTAGTCGATGCCATTCTGTACGGAGCTATCGATATCGGAGTTGTGCCAGGCACTAACTCAATACCAAATTCAACCTCTTGGATCGATGGTAAACCTGGTAACTCTTTAGGAAACACATCTGGGTAACCACACACAACTAGCACTGATTCAATCTTCTTTTCAGCTACTTTCGTGTCAAGCACATAAGCTAAATAAGTTTTACCTCACATATTTCTCAGCTAACATCATTGAAATCACTGCTGGCAATCTGTTCAAATCATCTGATTCAATTCGAAAAATCTTATTACTCTGACATATCAAATCAATCATCTTTCGTTTGTAATTTACAATAGCATCATGCAATGTTAGCCAATCCATACCCAGAATTATGTCAAACTCGTCAAATGGTAACAACATCAAATCAGCTGGAAAGCAATTACCCCGAATCATCAATGGACAAATCTTGCACACTTTATCAACCAATACACACTTGCCTAAGGGGTTCGATACTCTAATTACAAATTCAGTAGACTCTACAGGCAAAGTCTTACTGGATGCTAGATTCACACATATATACGAATGAATAGACCTTGGATCTATCAATACAATAACTTTGGTATCATAAATAGTAAAAGTACAGATAATAACATCTGGAGATAATGCTTCTTCTCGTGCTCGAATAGCGTAGGCTCGTGCAGGTGCTCTAGCATCAGATCTCACTGCAATGTGTCACGCCGCACTTCTACCACCACTCACATTTCATGTTTTTCTCGGTGGTCTACCTCTAGCTGTGATGTTACTCGGCTACATACTGACTAATTGTCACTATGATTTTAACCAATGTATTAGCTTGTAATTTGTCAAGGGCTTGACTTGATATTTGGCCATGTAAATTGGCATATTTTGGTTAACATGGTTGTAAGCCTAAGTATATTCATATATGTGCCAATGCCTTTGGTGATATGGTCATGATATGCTTGGTGAATGATGGAATATGATTCATAGTATGAATGTGAAATGTTTGGAAATGTGTTATATTGATGAGATGATAAATTTGGGCATAATTAGGTGTTTTCAAAGTATCAAATTGAGGCTTAATGAATGTGAAATTTTCATGATTGATTTAGGGCATAATGAATGTTGTGAGTATGATAGATGTTGCTATTGTATTGGCATGTGTTGGTCATATTTGTGGATGTTTTGGTTTCCCAAGTATATTATGTTTTGTGCGATAGAATTGGTCTATGTGAATGTATGAATAAGGGTGGAAAATGGATTGGTAAATAGCCTTTATTTTTCCTCACGGGTAGACACACGAGTGTGTGTCTAGGCCGTGTGTGACACACGATCTGCCCCATGGGCAAGTGTTTTGGTCTTTTGTCCCCTGCATCTTAATTTTGAGAAATAAAATGCTCAGAATTGAGCACATGGCCTCTAACACGGGCATGCACCCTGGCCGTGTAAAGCCTTTACCTAATTTATGAAAATTAATTTTCCACAGGGCCTGCCCGCACGGGCGTGTCCCAAACTACACAGACGTGTGAACCCTGTTTAGGGCAAAAAAATTCTAAGGTTTGTAAAAATTTCAAAAGTTCTCGGTTTAGTCTCAGACCACTTCCAATACATGTTTTGGGCCTCGTAGGCTCTTATCTGAGACTTCATGATTAATTGCAAATGGTTTTAATTTGAACGTAAATTTATGACTCAAAATTGTATGTTTGCTTGTGTTGCAAGTTAGATAATGCCTCGTACCCTGTTTCGGCGTTGAATACAGGTAAGGGGTGTTACATTTAGTGGTATCAAAGCTATGGTTTAGTCGATTCTCGGCTAGCGTAATGTGTGTAAGAGTCTAGCTATACATGTCATATATAAATTGCGATAGTGTGATGACTCTTGACAATTTAAACTGTGTTTTCATATAGTAAATGGATCCCGACCGAGAAGTGGCTGATGATGTTGAAAGTAATGCGCCGACTTTCGCTCAAGGGACCACACCATTTGAAAGTAGACCAGGCACAATTAGTCAAGGAGAAGAGGTTAGGGAAACACGATAGCTAAAGGTAGACCACTGAGAAAACTAGAGGTAGACCCTTGTCACAAGCCGTGTGAAAACAGGGCATACATACTGACTTGCACCACACGGCCGAGGACATGCCCGTGTGCCATGGTCATGGGAAAACTAGAGAGGTTACTGACTTGGGTCACACGGCTGGCCACACGCCCATGTTCCATCCCGTGTGCCTCACACGGTTAATAGACACGCCCGTGTATCTAGGCCGTGTCAAAATTGTAGGGTATACTGCCTTAATTCAAAAGGGTACCCTAAGGGACACGCGGCCCTGTAACATAGTCGTATGTCACACACTGCTGAGACACACTCCCGTGTGGACAAAAATAGGCCATTTGCAAACCTAATTTGCCACCCTTTTCTCATGCTCACCTAGCCATCAAAATGGGATCATTTCAATACTTATATAGGCAGCCAAAACATACTCATTCCCACACATTTCATGCCAATTCATAGTCAACCATTTCACTACTCAAATTCACAACCAAAACCATACCAAAATATACCATTCTTCAAGCATTAATACATCCATCGAAATAACTAACTCAAATCTCAAAATAACACTAATTCAATACCATAATCTCATACCATACTATGCCAAACTCACAAGGCATGCCATTCACACCACATAGCATATTTATACACATTATATAAGCTAAATTCACATCCCATAACTTTATCATAAACAAGCCAAATCACATGGCTATCATTCCATAACACAAAATATACCATAGTAAAACTAGCCTATACATGCCATATACCATATATACAAGGCTTCAAAAGTACCAAGAAAATGATCGATAGTGTGATGATGGTTCTCCCGATGTCTGAGCTAGCTTCGATACTCTATAAAACAAACACAAATAACATAAAGTAAGCTTCATAGCTTAGTAAGTTTGTACTAAATATTTACTCAACAATTCATAATATAAGTTAACAATTAATAAAAACTTAGTAAGTCTCATATCATCATTCGATTCTAGTCTACGACCATTTATCCTATATACACAAATCCATCAAGCTTCATACACATAGCATCAACTACCACATAGGTATCGTACGTACCTGAACACTCCCATATTTTTTTGTTTCATTATCACTTCATTGTTCAATACATTAAACCATCTGGAAATCTTTACATTCTCAAAGAACTCGTACACTTAGAGCATAAATGATTAGCCGAAGATACAACGATATCGCATACTTAGTGCCATCACATTAAACCAAAACTATCACCATATCGCACACTCAATGCCACATATAGCCGAAGCTATTCCAATTCACACACTGAGTGCTTTATATAGCCGAAGCTATTTCAAATCGCACATTGAGTGCCAAACATAGTCGATTTGTTATTGTACACAACCGTTGTCACATATATACAATTTATGCATTATTAAAGCATTAAATACTTAATTGTAACAATGTTTATCACGTACAAACTTACCTCGTACTTAGAATTGACGAATCAAATTAATTACTCGATAACCTTCGATTTTCCTCGATCTAAATCCGATTCCTTTCTTTCCCGATCTATATAAATTAAAAATTAACTCATTTAATTTCCTATTCATTCAGTTTCACCCAAAAATATATATTTGAGCATTTTTCACTTTAGCCCTTAAAGTTTCACATTTAATCAATTTAGTCCCTATTTCATAAAAACACAAAATTCATGAAATTCAATTTAACCCATGCTTGACCGAATTTCATAGGGACCACTAGTAGCCTAAAACTTTCATTTCTTTCATAATTTAACCCCTCAATTTACACTTTTCTCAATTTAATCCCTAATATGCATTTTTACTCAAAATCACTTTACAAAACATGTATATCAAGCACGAAGCTTTCATAATTCATCATCAAAAAACATAAAACAGATGAATTCATTAATGGCATTTCACAAAATCATCAAAAATTTTAGAAATTAGGGTACGGGCTAGCTAGTACTCAAAGCAACGATCACAAAAACATAAAAATCATCAAAAATGGAGCAAAAAACATACCTCAATCTAGCTATCAAAGTGTTGAATGCATGAAAGCTTCCTATCCCTTATTTGCTTTCTATTTTTGATTGAAAATATTAATGAATGAATCATCTTTTATTTTGTTTTTGTTTAATTAAACTTAATTTTACAATTACAAAAAAACCTTTATTAATACATTAATAAAACACATAATGGTTGGTCATTTATGACAAATTCCACTAACCATGGTCTAATTACATCATAACAACCTCTCATTTAATAATTCATGGCAATTAGACACCTTTATAAAATAGAATGCAACTTTTGCATTTTATGCTATTTAGTCCTTTTATCAAATTAAACACTCAAATGATAAAATTATTTCATGGAACTTCCACACGTATATAATCACATGCTTTAAACACCAAGAATAATATAAAAATAATTTTATGACCTCGGATTTCTGGTTCCAAAACTACTATTCTGATTTAGCTAGTACCGAGCTGTTACATATTTCATACGAGCTTACTAAGCTTTATAGCTTACATTGTTTGTTTTTCTATGTTTTATAGTGAAATCAAATCTAGCTCAAATTCGGGGATCATCGGAGATCGCTTCACACTATCCACCTAGCTCTCGATATCTATGAACTTTGGTATTTTAAGTATATGGCATGTATAGGGACTTTGAGTCATTTTGGTATTATGGCATGATTTTGGCCATATTTGTTGGCTTGTAAATATTAAACGTTCACTTGTATGCTATCCATGTAAGTTGGCTTATTTTGGCAATTATGTGATGTATATATATGTGTTAATGCCTCTTAGTGATCTGGTCCATGTTTGCTTGGAAATGGCTTGTTTAATGCAACTCTTAAGGTAGCTAATAGTTGATGAATTGAAAACAGTTATGCTTGTAAATTGGTGCAAAATGATGTATATTTGGTTAAAGTTTAGTTAGTTGATTTGTATATGTGTTCTTGGTATGTTTTGAATGCGTAAAACATGAGTTTACAAGCATGTTGGTTGTTGGTATTAGAAATGGAATGATTTAACCTTGATTATGGATAAGTTAGATATTCATTTATGCTATGAATTGGTACCATTTGCGTTGTGTAGGTACATGTAAAGTTTTGGGTGGAAAAATGGCTTGGTAAATAGCCTATTTTTGTCCACATGGGCAAACACATGGGCGTGTGTCTCAGTTGTGATTGACACACGGCCGTGTGCCCCCTAATGTAGTTTTAGAAATCAAGTCAGTATGCTCCAAACAGCCTCACACACGGGCGTGTGACTTGGCCGTGTGGCATAAGTCAGTATACCCTATAGGTTTGGCACGGCTTAGCACATGGCTTGGCCCATGGGCGTGTATGGCCATTTTTAGGGCAAACGGGCTAGCCATACAGGCGTGTGTGTTGGCCGTGTGACTCAAGTCAGAGAGTTACATGGGGTCAGACATGGGTTGGGACATGGCCATGTGCTCTCATTTCGAATGTCTACACGGCCTATGACACAAGTGTGTCTGTTGGCCATGTGAGAGACACGGCCGAGCAACACGGGTGTGTGTCCCCTGTTTTGAGAAAAAAATTCCAAGTTTCGTAAAAATTGCTTGAGCTATTGGTTTAGTCCTGAACCACTTCCAAAGCATGTTTAGGGCCACGAAGGCTCGTATTAGGGACAAATTAATTGAGATTAAATGATGAATACTTGAATTGTGAAAATGTATGCTAAATAGTGGTTTATTTGTTTTATGAGTCTGTTAATGCTCCATAACCCTATTCTGGAGTTGAATATTGGAGAGGGATGTTACATGGTTTAGTAATCCTATAATACGATATGTGGCTCGAGAGTGCGTTCTTTGATTAAGTGCCTTAATGGGTACTCTTGAGCAAGAATTGTTAGGTTATTGAATTGTACACCTTGAGTGTACTCCTTGAATATCCATCGAAATTTCAATGATTCAATAGACACAATTCTTGGCATGATAAGAGAATTATGGGATGAAATGAATAATGTCTTGAAGGAATATAGTATGATGAGCTCATCTATGCTTACTTGATGTATGTGTGAATACTTATGTAACTAACTTGTTTGTTTGAATGTATGTGTATAGGTAAATTTTCCAAATTGATGAAAAAGCATGTTATTGAATGCTTAATGTTAATAAATGTATTTGGGTAAGATTTAATTCCTATTATACGAACTTACTAAGCATGTAATGTTTCCTAAGTTTTATTTTCACTGTTTTATAGTTCTCGAAAGGTCACGAAGGTTGGAGATCAGTGGAGCATCATCATACTATCTACTAGTTTATTTTAGGTATATATAGTAAAATCATTTTGATATAATGGAATGTATAGGATAACTTGGCCATTAGATTAGTGGCTTGAAAATGATGCTAGTAATCTAGCCATTGGAATGGCTAGTAATGGTTTGTTTTGATATATTTGTAATGTCATACTATGGTAGCTATATATATGTTAAGTAGTTGATCAAATTATGTCTAACATATGGACTAAACCAAGGTAAGATTATAAACATGTATGCATGTAATGATATGCCATGTTGAATGATAGATTTACTTAATTTGAATGCTTGAAATGGTTGGTATTTGGAAGTGAGTTTTAGTACAGGTCATTGGTATGATTTTAGGTGAGAAATGAAGCTAGAAATGGCTTTATTTTGTCCACACGGGAAGACACACGGGCGTGTGTCTAGACCGTATGTGACATACGGCCTGGTACATGGGCGTGTGGTTAGGCCATGTGTCCCCGGCATCTTAAATTCAAGAAACATGATGCTCAAAATTGAGCACACGAGCAGAGACACGGGCATGTGTCACAGCCGTGTGTGCTACACGGCCTAGAACACGAGCGTGTCTCTTGGCCGTGTGAACCCTGCACCAAAATTTTAAAAATTAAATTGATCACACGACCTATTCACACAGGTGTGTGTCTGGCTATGTGGCACAAGTCAGAGAGTTACACAAGGTCAAACACGGCCTGCAGCACGGGCGTGTCCAAGGTACAGGTCATATAATCAGAGGCACCTAAATCCAATACCCATTCATTGTGATCATTAAACAAAAAATTGGCCTTACCTGCAAAATTGATTATAGAGGTTTGACTCTTTTCAAGGTTAAGCATGGATATGCATTGAGTGTATTGCTCATTTGTTAATCCAGCAGTTGGGATAGTATTGGTGTTGCCTATATCTTCTCCAAATGTTGTGCATTGTTGGCCACCTTTGGTTTAGATGATTTCTTACCTTTCACCCACCTTTTAGGATAACCATGGAGCTCAAAACAAGTATCTTTAGTATGCCTTGACTTTTTGCAATGTTCACAAAATAGTTTGAAGAGATATTGGCTGCTTGTGGATTTGCGATTAGTATTAGCCTTTGAGTTGTTGTTAAAGAAAGTTGATGCTTCAATGGATGGTAGTTTGGAATCCACTATTAATTTTTTGACGTTCTTCTTAAACCAAATATGCGTAAACACGAGACAATGAAGGCAATGGATCCATGTTCAAGATCTGTGAATGGACTGCTTTGTATTTTTTGTTTAGTCTTATGAGAAATTGATGCACTTTTTCTTTCTCTTTCTCCACAGCTAGTGTAACAGATCGATTTAGGCCTAGTCGGAATAGTGGTCTCAGGACCACAAATCCAGAGTTGAGTAAATTATTTTATAATTATTTAGATGTTATAGCATGTTTTTAAGAGTGCATGAAAAATTTGGTGAGTTAATTGTGACATTTGTGAGCCCAATTTTGAAAAAGGACTAAATCACATAAAATGCAAAAGTCCTATTTTGATAGCTAAAAGTGCCAAATAGCTAGAGAACCTGAATTGGGGGTCTTTAAAGGGCAATTAGACCCTTTAGGGAGGCATGGACAGCCATAGGAGAAAAACTTGGTCAAAAAGTCCAAATTTGGTGGGTTTGGTGGCTAAATTGATTAAAATGGAAATAAAATAAGAGAAAGATGATATCACCTTCTCATCTTCTTCTCTACCCCAAAAATTTTCAGCAAAGAAATGGGGTTTCAAGAGCTTAAAATTTCAGCAACTTTAAGTCTTCACAAGTAAGTGATTTTAATGGCTTTTCTTGAATATTTTTGTACTTTTTAGACCCTTGAAGCATGAGCTTTCAAATGAGGGTAATATTTTACAAAATGATCAAGAGTGTAGGGCTTTGCTATGAAAGGGTTTGTAGTGTTTGCTAAGTTTTTATGGAAGAAATTAAGTCTTGGGTGTGTTATGAATAACTTTTGTGAAATGTGTTAGCATGAAAACACTTAAAATGACTATATTGTATAAGTTGTAAAATAGATGTTAAGTATGTTAAATAGTGAGAATTTGGAGTTGCTATAAGAGTAAAAAGGGTTTGTCTAGGCTTAAGATATGAAGAAATTCGATAAAAATTAATTTTTGGGCTTAGGGGTAAAATGGTCATTTTGTCAAAGTCTAGGGGCAAAATGGTCATTTCACCAAAGATATGAATTTTTGATTTCTTAATTTTATTTAGTGACTAAATAAGTGCATTTTGCAATTATATATTAATAATCACCAAATCCAAACTTAAGCCGAGGGAAAGCCAAGCAAATCGATTAAATCGACTAGTCGCCACATTTTGTCATCCGAAGTAAGTTGTATGTAAATAATACAACTACAATGTTAATGTATGTGTTGAGTTGTACTTGAATTTAATATAGAATGAATTGCTTGATTGTGGAATTGGGAAAGCAAGATGGTAATAGAGATAGTAAAGTTCCCATTTGAACCTAGGAAATAAATCGGATATTCATGTCATGACGGTTGGGTCACTTGTGTGAGGTAGTGTAAGACATGTCTGGGACATGCATCGGCCACATTATGAGAGCCAGTGTAAGACCATGTCTGGGACATGGCATTGGCATTAAGACGAGTGCCAGTGTAAGACATGTCTGGGACATGCATCGGCCTCGAGACGTAAGCCAGTGTAAGACATGTCTGGGACATGCATCGGCTACGAGATGTGTCAGTGTAAGACCCTGTCTAGGACATGGCATCGGGATAGATATGCTAGAGCTTGTGTAAGACCATGTTTGGGACATGGCATCGGCACCTGCACCCATGTTTGAGGCTAAATGAGTATCCGATAATGTTCCAAATGGTTCAACGGTGAATGTATGATCTCAAGTTATCAAGGAAAGTATAATCGTGTTGTGAGTGGTACAGGTACCTATATGTTATGTATGGAGTGTGAGCTCAATATATGCTATGTGAGGTGTATTGAATATTGATGAGTAAGTTTCGCATATGCCATTTGTGTATTAGGATATTTGTTGATGGATGATAAAGTTATATTGTATATTTATTAATTTGCAACTTACTAGGCTTTATGCTTACTCCCTCTCCTTTTCATTTTTTTATAGTGCCGCCTATCTAGTTCAAGGATCAATGGGAATCAGAGATATTGATCACACTATCAATCGAAGCATTCGGTATAGTTTGATTTATATTTTTGAATATGGCATGTATAGGGAACTAGACTTGTGTTTTGTGTCATTTTCAATTTGGCCAAATGTGTTGGCTTGGGATAAATCTCTCATTTTGTATTAAGCCTTGAATAATGGTTAATATTCATTTTGATTTATATACAGAGATGTTATCTTCATAGATAAGTAAAATGCACACATGGAATGTTTTTTGTTGTGGTTGATTTGGTTGCATGAGATAGCCTTGTATTGGCTTTGGTTGCTAATGTGTAGGTTGTATAAGTAAGGGTGGCAAAGAGGCTTGGTAAATAGCCTTAAATTTTCCACACGTATAGACACACGGGTGTGTGTATAGGCCGTGTGTGACACACAGTCTGCCCTATGGGTGTGTGGTCTAGTCATGTGTCCCTTGTACGTGAAAATTTCAAGTCAGTATGCATGGTAGTAAACACACGGGCAGAGACACAGTCATGTGTCTCTATCGTGTGAGGGACACGACCTAGCACATGGGTGAGTGCCTTGGCCTGTGTCATTTTGAGGATGCTGATGTCAGAAATAGAATTTCCATGTTTTTGCACACGGGCGTGTCATGGCCGTGTGAAGGACACGGCCAAGCACACGGGCGTGTGCCAGGCCGTATGAAAACCCCTGTAGGTGTGTATCTAGAATAAATTCCACATGAGTGGAGGACACGGGTTTGTCCTTGTGTCCCTATATTACTTAGGTTGTGTAAGCCACATAGGCCATCACACGACCATGTCAAAATAGCCACATGGGCATGTTACCTTTCCACACAGGTGTGTGCCTTATTTCAAAGTCAAATTTTCTATAGCTGGTTTAAGGAGCCGGGTTGATCTCGAATAGTTTTCAATGGTCGATTTGGGACTCGTAGGCTCATAACAAGTAGTTTAAAGTAGAAATTGAAAAAGTTTTAAATTGGACCAAGTCTTGGTAACTTGTGGACATTTGGGTGCATGAGATTGAGTTAGGTAATGCCTCGTATTCTCCGGCGTGGGGTACGGGTATAGGGTGTTACAGCTAATGCTTTTGCTGAACTGCATGTACAAGGTGGAATTTGTGAATAAGTATTAAGCTTATTCCAAATCCCTTTTAATTTGGTATAATAGGCAAAGACAGTCATTCCTTGCTATAAGGTATTCATCATAGTTTTCAACTGATGAATACGATGAGCATAACCTTGAGAAAATCTCTTTTCTAAATCTGCCCATAATTCTTGCGCTGATACAAAGAATGCTACACTATCATGTAGTGTAGGATAGAGAGAATTAAATATCTAAGAGAGCACCATTGAATTGCATTCAATCCATGCAAATTCCTTTTGTGCTCCAGATGATGGACGTGTAATGGATACATCAACAATGCCATATTTACTTTTGACTTGCAAAGCATTTATCATGGCATGATGCCATGTGGAGTAATTTTCTTCTTTTAGGATACAAGTTACTAAAGATGTCCTTAGGTTGTCAGAAGCATGAAGGATATAGGGTGAAAATATTTCAAGGTTTGTTGAGGGGTTTTTGAAAAAGAGTCTTCTATCATGGTTAAAAGAAAGAGTTAGAATTCTAACCATGCTCCGATACCATGCTAAAATATGAAAAAAAAAGATGTTGTATTTATTATATATCATTACAAAATAATGAGATGATTATATACAAGTAAGGGCTCCAATTAGCCCATAAATCAAGGAAAATAAAATACATAAATAAGGAAAAGATATACATAAAATATTTTTGAGATTATAGGTCGATAGCAAAAGTATATGGTATTCGAATATTCACATTTAGTGGCCTCTATTAATAATAAGCAATATTAACATTTTTGTAATAAGTTTTCATTTTACATTGGTCAAATGTGTGGCATAATGTGTGTCTGGAAGTTGAAACTAAAGGCTTATCCTTTGAGTTGAAGCTGAAACTAAAGGCTTATCCTTTGAGTTAATCTTGAGGGTGATTATTATTAGGGAAGGAATAACATATGAAGATTCGATCAATAAGAATTGAAAATGTGAGCTAATGGTAATTAATATATAATGGGATGAAATGCCATATTTCTCACTTTAAAAAAAATATATTTAGGTGCTTATTTTAGCTTTTTTTTTATTAGCGTAGGGTGTGATCTGTACTAAGGGTATATTTGGCTAATAATAGTGTTAGTTAAGGGTTCGATCCTCGTCTTGGGTATGGGAGTAGCTCTAAAATTCATGGCTAATGTGTACCCTCTTAATAGGTCTATTGAAAGTGGAGAATTAATCATTGGACTCGCTCCAATGGATACCTTGGGGGAAAATAGTGCGATGGTAGAAAATGGTAGCTTTGTTAATTCAATGAAACTTACATTTCAAGGAATGATGGCAATTTGGATGGAAGGCTTGTTAGGGTGATGAAACATATTGCGGTTGAGACACAAATTGAGAATAATTTAAATGTTGCAGATGTTGGTGAAAAACTGGTGATGAAGAACACATTGAAAGTGAGGAAGCTATAGAAGGCAGTGTTTTGGAATAGGACAAACTTCATTTGTAGCTAATAGTACTGGGTAATTTCGATTATGACCCAAAAAATCAGGGTGAGAATGGAGCAATTTTTTATCAAGATTTAATGATAGTTCAAATTCATGCATATGATAAATATTTAATGGCAAGGAAGAAGTGGTGGAGAACCTACAAGTGATTACAATGAAGGGTAAATTTCGATCAAATATAAAATGAGTCAAATCTATATGGAGTGTAGTTGAAGGGTTCAACTGGCAGGTTCGTTTAAAGAAGATGGGAACATTTAACCATTTTGAAGTTAGAACTTATGTTGGTGAGATAGTTGTGGACTAAAATGCATCAAAGAGACAAATACATAAATCAATGTTATTTTTGAATCGAGTATGTAACATCTTGATTTTGGGCCTAGTCGAAATAGTAGTTTTAGGACCAAAAATTTGATGAGGAAGATTTATTTTTATTATATTTTTATGGTCTACAATTTCACAGAATGGTTTCGTGAAAATTTCGTTCGAAAATTTTGACGTTTGGGCACTCAATTTAGTCAAAAGGACTAAATCGTAAAAAGTGCAAAAGTTGAGTTCTACATGCTAGAGGTGTCCAATTGTTATTTAATTTTAAATTGGAGGTCCTTATATGGTAATTAGACATTGGTTAAGTTGGTGGACAAAAATGGACATGGTTAGGCATGTTTCCAAAGTTTTTCATTAAGGGCATTTTGGTCATTTAGTTATTAAAATGAATTAAAAACAAAACTAAAATCCAATTTTTTTTCCATCTTCAACCTCTTGGCTAAAACTTGCATGGAGAAACCATGGATATTGTTTTTCAAGCTTCCAAGTTTGATTGTAAGTCCGTTCTAGCCCTGTTTTTAATGATTTTTACGTTTTTGCAATCTCCGTAACAAGATCTATCTATTTCTACCATTAATTTGAGCTAGGGTTCATGTTTTAAAATTGACTCATGTGTGACATGCATGCGTTTTGATGTCTAATGGTAGAAAATAAGTGTTGTGTGTTAAATAAACGACTTTTACTAAGTGATTTTCGATGAAAACATCCAGAACGACCATTTTGTAAAAGTTGTAAAAATGGTATAAAAGGGTGTTTTGATGAGAATTGTGGTCTGCTATAGTTATGAAAATGGTTCGGATAGGCTTAAAGAGTAAGGAAATTGAATAAAAACTATTTTATGAGCCTAGGGGAAAAAGTGTAATTTTGATAAAGTTTAGGGGCAAAAACTTAATTTTTCCAAAATATGAGTTTTGAATCACATTAAATAATGTGGCTAATAATTAGACTAATTGTGATATTATAGGTCAAGAAAAACGAGGATTGGACCTAGATTGGGTGAAAAATGGAAAATCGATGGTTAGGTTCCTTTTTGCTATTTTGGTGCCGAGGTAAGTTCGTGTGTCAATAATATTGCGATGCTATATTTGAATTGAAAATTTTATATTATTATTGCACGAATGACATGATTTAATACATTTTAAAAGTGATGAAAGAATGGTATATAAAATTTGTGAGAATAATGATATATGACTAGTAGCACATGAAATGTTTGATGGTTCAATCATTGATGGCTTGCTATATAATAGCTGAATATATTGAAAATTTGATATAACATGATGTTTTATTAAGTCGGATAACTTGTAAAAGAGTGAAAAGGAAGGTAAGTCCATTTGTAAGTAAATACAATGTGTGAGGTATGTTAATTGCTCAAATGATGATTATATGCTAAATGCACGCTCTTGACAAGGATATGATTTGAATGCTCAATTTATGAAAATTTATGAAACATTGACATGATTGATAATAAGAGGAAGAAAAATCTCAGTTGAATGAAATAGGATATTCGATGGATTCTTGAAAAGGAATTGATGGTAAAAAGGATTTAGCCCGGACGGGTAATATGAATTAGGTTCTGAATTTAGCCTGCACTGGTAATTCAAACCCAATCTCATTTGAGTATATGTCGTTACAGGGGATTTAGCCTGGACTGGTAATCCCGCTGTAAGAAAGGAGGTTCGCGGGAGTGTGTTTTTTAGAAAGGGAAAATACGAATTGACAGACATGAACTTGTAAAGTGATCTACCCTCCCGAAGAATATGTGTGCTGAAATGGATTTAGCCCGGATGGGTAATTCGATTACGATCTGAATTTAACCTAGACTGGTAATTTAGATCCGAGCTCATTAGAGTATATTTTGTAGCAGGGGATTTAGCCTGGACTGGTAATCCCGCTGTAAGAGCGAGGTTCGCAGGAGTGTGTACTTGAAATAATCACTTGTATGAATTGATGGTGAATGGTATATCCATCGAGATTCCGAGAAATTCAACGAGATTAATGTGAGAAATGAAATAAAAGAGTTCTTGCCATGATAAACTCATTTATGTTATATGATACTATTATGATGCATCTGAATTGTCATGTTTGGACGAGTGTTGTTCTAAGTGATAGCACAGGTAAGTACTCGAAACCCATGGACTTGTGATAAGAATAAAAATGAATGAGTGATACTTATGAGAGGAATTTCATGAAAATCTTGTGATGGTATCATTATATTATACTAAAATAGTTTGGGCAACCGCAGTAGTCCTAATTTGAAAATCCACCAAAAATTGTGGAAATCGAATTAGAGACTCAATAAGATATGAAATTAAATCTTATTGAGTCTAATTTTACATAGAGGAAACAGTGTAAATAAAATAATTTCATATTATGAGATATTTGAAATTTTGTGAGACAGTAGCAGAGTGATTTCGGGCTCCCCTGTCTTAACTTTGGAAAATAATTAAAAACTGTATGAAAATAATCATGGGTTATAAATTACATGTTTAAAATCCTTAATTAGTATATTTTCAAGTAAATATATGGGAGCATCATTCGAGTCTCGTACTATGAGATAAATAAATTTTAGTGAAGAAAGGTCGAAGCTGTCAAACAGCAAAACAGGGGAGAATTTGAATAATAAACTGTACTTATTGGATAGACCAAAAATTCTGAAAATTTTATGGTAAGAAGATATTTGAGTCTAGTTTCTGGGAAAATTAGCGGTTCTCAATTTTGAGTCTCATAGCTCCGGATATAAATAATTTAGTGACCGTGACTTGAGAAAATAGGTTAACTGGACTTTAAATAAATAGAGAGGAATTGAAAAATAGCATGTTAATACATTGCTTATTATTTTTCATGTGAGCTTACAAAGCATAAAGCTTGCTCCCTCCTTTCCATTTCTTTTAGTGTTGTCAGGTTGCCTCAGGGTTGGAGATCGTCGAAGGCAGTATCACACTATGAAGCCAATACCTTTGGAATATTGTGACATATGTTAGAATTATCAAGTGAGTGACATGTATAGGGACCTAGTTTTATGACATGTGTTATTATGATTTGGCCAAATGTATTGGCCCATTTTGAGCTATTGTATATGGCCATGAGATGTGGCTCATATTGATTAAGGCTTGTAAGTCTAGCTAGTTATGTTATGATTTATTGCTTATGATATGATTATGTTTGTTTGTCATGCATGGCTGGCAATATGTCATGTGTGTTGAATGCATGTTTTATGACCATGAATTAAATGTGTAATATGGAGATAAAATAATAATGCTTTGAACATGGAAGTTTGATGATAAGTTGGAATAATTTGGCACAAGATAACTATGGTCTGACTAGTCTTGGTTTAATGTGGGAGTGTGTAACACATGCATGTTGATAGGTAAATGATATGTTTGTATCATAATTGAGGGTAACAAAAAGACTTTGAAAATAGCCTAAGAGTTAACTACACGAGATGAGACAGGCCGTGTTTCTCCACCATGTGAAGGGCACGGCCTAGGGACACAGGCGTGTGGCCTGGCTGTGTGGGTCAATTTATTTGCTGATGTCATAAACAGAGAGTTACATGGCCTGAGGACACGGGCGTGTTGATGGCACACAGGCGTGCCCCTGTGTTCGCACGGGCGTGTGACCTTGTTTTATGAGAAAAATTTCTAAGTTTTTACCAAAGCTTTCCAAAGTTCTTGGTTTGGTCCCGAACACTTTTTCAAGTATGTTTTGGGCTTTGTAAACCCAAATAAGGGACTATGTGCATGTGATAGAATGATTTAAAATATGAATGAAATTTTATGGCCCGGTTTGTATGATTGTTTGTGTTTAAGTCCGGTAATGCCCCATACTCTATCCCGGCGTAGGACATGGGTCAAAGTTCAATTGTGGTAAAGGCCCTTAATAAAAAAAAGACCAAATCATTAATCCAACTAAAGCTTGGTTGTGATCAAAGTTATTGGAAGGTGTGGAAAGTAAAACTAGCTACAACGAAAAATGTGAGAGGCAGTCTTGAACTTGGGCATATTTCTTATTAGGATATTTTTGATGTAATTAACAGAAAAAAAAATCTAGGAAAAATGACAACTTAGAACTTGTGGAATACTAGTTCAAGTACTATTTTATTGCTTATGGTGCATCACTACATGGATTCCAATTCTTGATGAAAGTGACTTGTTTTGATTGGATGCTCTTAAGCAGAGTGCACAAGATGGTAACCATCACATTTATCCTTTTGCCATTGGGAGTTGTTGAGTTGGAGAATGATAAGTCTTGGACGTCATTTACAGAAAAACTAGAAGAATGCTTTTCGGTAAAGAGGAGTTATGTTGTATTTCAAATTATCATGGTAGCATAAGGAATGCTATTACTTGAGTGTATAGTATGACGCATCGCGGATCTTGTACAATTCACTTAAGGCAAAACTTGATGGTCAATTACCAATGCTATGAGCTTAGAGAAACCTTTAAGCAAGTGTCAAGAGCATATATAGTTCACTAGTTTAATACTTATTTTGATATTATAAAAAAAAGTGAAAAAAAGAGAGCTTGGGAGTATGTAACAAATGACGTTGGTGTGGTGATGTTGTGCAAACATACTTTCCTTGAAACATATACAATTTAATGGCAACTAATATTGTTGAGTTTTTGAAAAGTTGAAAGGCAATGATTCATATTTGAAGGGTCTGAGCAAAAATGAACACTTAAAAAATAATTTTGGACAAAATATTGAGCTTGTTTTCTATTCAAGTCAAGTTTTGGATAGATTTTTACTAGCTCGAGTCTGGACTCCATATATATTTGCTAAATCTAGTTAATATGTCCATGAATATTTTTGGATGAGAAAGTTTTTAAATCTTTCTACTTTTTGAATTCTAAAATTTCAGTCTTGACATAAGTGACAATCGTTAACCATTAATTGGATTTTTAGAGAGTGATATATGGAAATAACAAGTTAATATGACATTACACATGATAATATGTATGGCTTGTCAGATTTTGGAAATATCAATGTAACTTAATTAATTTAACAATTACTGTTTAGTGAATATTGAAAATTTAAAATTTGAAAAGCATAGTGACTAAAGATGAGCAAATTTAAGTATGGGGATTAAATCTAAAATATTTTTCAAAGTATATGGACTTATAGCAGAATTTAACCAATATTTTCAAGTATTTTTCGTTGGTTAATGTGTAAAATAGTTAAACAAGTTTTATAGTTTATCATGCACTTAAACATCTAAAGTTTATTTTAATCAATTGATTTAAATAATTCAACTTGTTTGATAATTGTTGCATGTTAAAAAGTTAATATTTTTATATATTAAAAACTTGTAAGCTTAACTATTAGCAAGTTTTTGTTTTATAGTCCAATTATGAAATATTGCAAAATAGCCATTAATATTATTAATACGGTTCTTTTTTTTTTTGTTATTTGTCCATTAACCTAGTAATGAATTGCATTACTGGATCTTAAATGGACCTTATCATCAATTGGTCAAGTATTGGTGGTTTCAAATTGAGATGTAGGATCATTAAGGAGATCTATTCTAGGACTACCGTAATACGTCCGGGTCTAGCTATACATGCCGATAAGTGTTTATTTGATAGTGTGGAGATTTTTGACAGTTAAAAATGTGTTTATTGGTATCAGAGCTACGGTTTAGTCGATTCTAAGACTACCGTAATACGTCCGGGTCTAGCTATACATGCCGATATGTGTTTATTTGATAGTGTGGAGATTTCTGACAGTTAAAAATGTGTTTATTTATAGTAATGGATCCCGATCCCAACCGAGCGGCAGCTGATGATCTTGAGAGTGTAGCGCCTGCTCCCGCACAAGGGACAGCGCCGGTGGACTCTCAACCTATTGCTAGTAATCAGAATGATGAAGCTAGACAGGCTTTTTATAGCGTGATGAATGATTGGTTCAACCAATACATTCGAACTAATACGGCTGTTCCACAACCCCCATTCCCGACTAATACAACCCCTGCACCTGCGATACCTCCGGTAACTGACCAGATAAGGTTAAATAAGCCCCCAGTTGATAGAATCCGAAAACACGGGGCTACTAAATTTAAAGCTACAGACAGCGACGATGCCGAGCAAGCTGAATTTTGGTTGGACAACACTATTCGGGTACTTGATGAACTATTTTGCACACCCGATGAATGCCTAAAGTGTACGATCTCCTTGTTACGTGATTCTGCCTACTATTGGTGGAATACGTTGATTTCTGTTGTGCCCAGAGAGCAAGTAACTTGGGAGTTTTTCCAAACCGAGTTTCAGAAAAAGTATATTAGCTAGAGATTCATTGATCAAAAACGAAAAGAATTTCTTGAACTTAAACAAGGTTCCATGTCGGTTACTGATTATGAACGAAAGTTTGTAAGGCTTAGCCGGTACGCGCGAGAATGCATTTCTTCAGAAGCTGTGATGTGTAAACGTTTCGAAGATGGACTGAACGATGATATAAAGCTGTATGTTGGCATTTTAGAAATCAGAGAATTTGTGGTACTTGTCGAGCAAGTTTGCAAAGCCGAAGAGCTCAGTAAGGAGAAAAGAAAAGCTGATATGGGAGCAAAAGAGTTTCGTAAGAGATCTTCGGGAAAGCCTTTTCAACAGTCATCGAAGAAATTTAGAGATGATTTAGGCCGATCTAGAGACACTTCGGGCTTTTCTAGACGAGATCGTGATCGACCCCCTGTGAGTACACGAGTCACTTCGGTCGCCAGTGTTGGAAATGATCGTCGAGACAGAACAAAGTGCCAGTATTGCGGTAAATGGAATTCGGGGAGTTGTAGATTCCATGACCGCTCCTGTTATAAGTGCGGATCAGTTGACCATTTTATCAAGGATTGCCCGAGACTGACTGAACAAAATGTAAATCAGAGTGGGAAACCAGGTGCTACTACTGCTCGGGGTAGACCATCTAGAAATACGGGCAATGCTAGTGGCGGTCAGAGAGGATCTAGAGATGCTACAACCAGATTTGAGGCTCGCGCTCCTGCTAGAGCTTATGCTATACGCGCACGCGAGGATGCTTCCTCGCCAGATGTTATTACCGGTACTTTTACTCTCTTTGATACTAATGTGATTGCTTTAATTGACCCTGGTTCTACTCATTCTTATATATGTGAAACCTTAGCATCCAGTAAGACTTTATCTGTTGAGTCTACTGAGTTCATAATTCGGGTGTCAAATCCCTTGGTTCGTTATGTGCTTGTCGACAAAGTGTGTAAGAAATGTCCCCTAGTAATCCGAGGTTCCTGTTTTCCGGCCGATTTGATGCTTTTACCGTTTGATGAATTTGATGTTATCCTCGGTATGGATTGGTTGACCGTACATGATGCAATTGTAAATTGCAAAAGAAAAACCATTGATTTGAGGTGTGTAAATAACGAGACAATCCGAGTTGAGTCTACTGACTCTGTAATATCATCGATGTTCGCTCAGAAATATGTAAGAAAGGGGTGTGAAGCATACTTTGCGTATGTACTTGATGACAAAGAGTTAGAAAGAAGCCTGAATCTGTGCCGGTGGTTTGTGAATATCTGGATTTTTTCCCGAAGAATTACTAGGTTTACCACCTGTTCGGGAGGTAGAGTTTGGTATTGAGCTTGTACCTGGGACTACACCGATTTCGATAGCTCCGTATCGTATGGCACCAACCAAGTTAAAGGAGTTGAAAGCTCAGTTGCAAGAGTTGACGGATAGAGGTTTCGCTCGACCAAGTTTCTCACCTTGGGGTGCACCAGTATTGTTTGTGAAAAAGAAGGACAGAACCATGAGGTTGTGCATCGACTATCGTCAGCTTAATAAAGTGACAATAAAGAATAAATATCCGTTACCGCGTATTGATGATTTGTTTGATCAACTAAAGGGAGCCTCAGTGTTTTCAAAGATAGATTTGAGATCGGGTTATTATCAGTTGCGAATTCGAGATTCGAATATACCCAAAACTGCTTTCAGAACGAGATACGGTCACTATGAGTTCTTAGTGATGCCGTTTGGACTCACTAATGCCCCTGCGGTATTTATGGATTTGATGAATCGGATCTTCAGACAGTATTTGGACCGGTTTGTAGTTGTGTTTATTGATGACATCTTAGTCTATTCAAGAGATGAAACCGAACATGCTGAACACCTGGGATTAGTGTTGCAGATTTTACGGGATAAGCAGTTATGATAAGTTCAGTAAGTGTGAGTTCTGGTTAAGAGAGGTTAGCTTCTTGGGTTATGTGGTATCTGCATCGGGTATTCGAGTTGATCCGAGCAAAATTTCGGCCATACTTAACTGGAAGCCTCTGAGAAATATTACTGAAGTGCGGAGCTTTTTGGGACTTGCCGGTTACTACAGACGCTTTGTAAAAGGTTTCTCGATGATAGCCACACCAATAACGAAGCTACTTCAGAAAGATGTTAAGTTTGAATGGACAGAAAAGTGTCAGAAAAGTTTCGATCAACTGAAAACTTATTTGACTGAAGCTCCAGTACTAGTGCAGCCCGAGTCAGGCAAGGAGTTTGTCATTTACAGTGATGCATCCTTACTTGGGTTGGGTTGGGTATTGATGCAAGAAGGTCGAGTTGTAGCTTATGCATCGAGACAATTGAAGCCACATGAGAAAAATTATCCAACCCATGATCTCGAACTGGCTGCCATCGTATTCGCTTTGAAAATATGGCGACATTACTTATTTGGTGAGAAGTGCCATGTATATTTGGATCACAAAAGTCTCAAATATTTGATGACTCAAAGAGACTAGAATCTGCGACAAAGACGTTGGCTCGAGTTGTTAAAAGATTATGAGCTTGTCATTTGCTATCACCCGGGAAAGGCTAATGTGGTTGCGGATGCTTTAAGTCGTAAATCACTGTTTGCTTTACGAGCGATGAATGTACACTTGTCTGTTCTATCGGACAATGTGTTAGTAGCTGAATTAAAGGCCAAACCATTGTTGATTCATCAAATTCGTGAAGCTCAGAAAGTCGATGATGAATTGGTTGCAAAACGGGCTGAATGTGTTTCGAATATGGAATCAACGTTTCAAATTGATGATGACGATTGTTTGAGGTTCAGAAGTCGTTTGTGTGTTCCAAGAAATTCAGAACTTATTTCGATGATTCTGAACGAAGCTCATTGTAGCCGAGTGTCAATTCACACGGGGAGTACGAAAATGTACAACGATCTGAGACGTCAGTTTTGGTGGCATGGTATGAAACGAGACATTTTCGAATTTGTTTCGAAGTGTTTAAAATATTAACAAGTGAAAGCGGAACATCAAGTGCCTACAGGTTTACTTCAGCCGATCATGATACCTGAATGAAAATGGGATCGAGTAACGATGGATTTTGTATCTGGGTTGCCAGTGTCGGCAAGTAAGAAAGATGCGATTTGGGTTGTTGTTGATAGACTGACTAAGTCGGCTCACTTTATCCCCGTACATACGGATTATTCATTGGATAAACTAGCTGAATTGTATGTTTCTCAGATTGTAAGATTACACGGGGTACCTATTTCTATTGTGTCAGATAGAGATCCGAGATTCACCTAGCGATTTTTGAAGAAACTGCAAGAAGCTTTGGGTACCAAGTTGCATTTTAGCACCGCTTTTCATCCACAAACTAAAGGTCAATCCGAGCGGATAATTCAGATACTTAACGATATGTTGAGATGTTGCATCCTCGAGTTTAGTGGTTCATGGGAGCGGTATTTACCTTTGATTGAATTCGCTTACAACAATAGTTTTTAGTCAAGTATTAAGATAGCACCTTACGAGGCTTTGTACGGTCGCAAATGCCGTACACCATTATTTTGGACCGAGCTCGATGAAAGTAAAATTTTCAGAGTTGATTTGATTAAAGATGCCGAGCAGAAAGTAAAAATAATTCTCAAAAGTCTGAAGGCAGCATCAGATCGTCAGAAGTCGTACGCGGATTTAAAACGAAGAGATATTGAGTATCAGGTGGGAGACAAAGTATTTCTTAAAGTTTCACCTTGGAAAAAGATACTCAGATTTGGCCGTAAGGGCAAACTGAGTCCGAGATTCATTGGGCCGTATGAAATCTCCGAACGAGTTGGTCCAGTTGCATATAGGTTGCTTTTACCCCCTGAACTTGAAAGGATTCACAATGTTTTTCATGTTTCGATGTTTCGACGTTACAGATCTGATCCTTCGCACATAATAAGTCCCTCCGAGGTTGAAATTCAAGCCAATATGAGTTATGAAGAAGAACCGATTCGTATCCTAGCTCGTGAAGTGAAAGAGTTACGAAACAAAAAGGTTCCTTTAGTAAAAGTGTTATGGCTCAAACACGGGATGGAAGAAGCTACTTGGGAACCCGAGAACTCTATGAAAGAACGATACCCAAACCTATTTACCGGTAAGATTTTCGGGGACGAAGATTTTCGGGAAGTGGTTTCGGGACCGCTAAACCGAGTCACCGAAGTATTTGAATATGATATTTATTGTCTAAAATCTGTGAATATGAACGTGTGAAAGTTTTAAGCTTCGATTTAGTCGATTGCATGTGAATTTAGTTAATAAGACTTATGTGTGACACTTTTGAAATGTGATAGGTTAATCTATAAGGATCTATTAAAGCATGTAGTGAAAACAATGGTTTTGCATGTCAAATACTCCTTTTTTTATACATAGTGGCCGGCCATGATGGTACATATATTAAAATATGTAGTAAATCTTAATTAAATGGTTATTATTTTATGTAAAAGAAAGGAAATAGATAAAAGAAAAAGAAGAATGAAAGGATGATGAAAAGAAAAGGAGAAATCGGTTCTTCTTGGCCGAAATGAAAAGAGGAAGAAGGGAGGGAAGCATTCGGTCATCTTAGGTTAATATTAAGGTAAGGAGTTTATACTAGTTCTTGAAATTTTTGTTGATCTTGGGTGAGATATCAAGTTATTTTTGTAACCCATGTTGAAATTTTGATTTTTGGAATGAGTAAGGTTTTTGGCTATGGTAATTAACAAGGGTGATGGTTGTTGTTTCATGCTAAATCTAGATGAACAATGGTAGTTTGCTTATATCTTGATATTTATGAGTTCCTTTCTTGGTTCTACCTTAAACCCATGAAGTATATTTTTATTTGGTGTTGTTGGAGGTTTCGGTCATGGGTAGAAAAAAAAAGGAAAACTATAGATTTTGAGATTTATGATAGAAATTAATGAGTGAGATTTGGATAGATATTATGATGTAAAAATTCATGGGATTATAAGCTTGTAAGTTTGATGGTGAAATTTATGCTTTGTGAGGGTAAATGGTTTAAAAGGAGCATTCGGCCATGATGTAAAATTATGATGAAGTGATGTTAAATGCTTTGAATATTGAGTATATATTGTTATAAGTTGAATTTAAGGTTTGTTAAATTATCTTTGTCATTGCCGAATGTGTGTATAGTTAAAGAAAATTTGTTAAAGTGCTTAGTAAATTGATATTAGGTTAATGATATGTGTATTCGGTCATAAAGGTGTACATGAGGAAATGTTAAATTAATTGTATTAGATTGCTTAATGTGATAAAAAAATGCGTATGATCATTTTGTATTTAAGCTAAAAGTAGCTATATGACCTATTAAATTTCTTGTCATATTCGGTCATAAGCTAGCATAATGAGACTTTAATAAGTTAAATTTGTCTGAATTAGCTCAAGAGCTTAGAGGATCAAAGTTGGATAAGGGAAAGGAAAAAGTGATCGAATAGCCGTCGAAATCGTTCGACAACATCTGAGGTAAGTCTTTGAGTAATCGAATGTAGTTTATGATTTGATTAAGTTATGACGTATAAGCATAACAAATAAACGGTGATATAATGATTCTATTTGAATTTATATGTCGAGATAATTAGTTTATACTTATGACGGGTAGCCAAATGTGCATAGAGATCATGTCATAAAGCAAATCAAATCATGCTCTTTGTATGTGGCTATTGAGCCGAAAATGGGAATGGTTGACAAGTGTCTTGTGTTTGAGTTCTAGTGATGAAAATAAAATATAGATGTGATATGATTTATTGATATATGTGCATGAATATTCGGATGGTAACCGGGCTAAGTCCCGAAGGCATTTGTGCTAGTGACTAATTCCGGGCTAAGTCCCGAAGGCATTTGTGCGAGTTACTATATCCGGGCTAAGTCCCGAAGGCATTTGTACGAGTTACTATATTCGGGCTAAGTCCCGAAGGCATTTGAGCGAGTAGCTATATCCAGCTAAATCCCGAAGGTACTTGGTTTGGGAATGAGCGATCTTGCTGTAATACTTTCAATTAATACGCTCGTAAAATCCCAACGATGAGGTATGTTTCGTATATGCATTAGAATAGTTGATTCCTTTTAAATAGTATTCGCTCAATCGATTAACAAGCTTCCGGCCTTTAGCCAAGTTGATTCCTTATGTATGAATATAAGGGTTGGAAATGTGAAGTAGGTATGATTTTGAGAATATGTGTATATGAAATTATTCGTTTAGTCATATGAATGCTATACTTCAGTTGTGCATGATTTTATTACTCAAACTTACTAAGCATTAAATGCTTATTTCGTTGCTTTGATTCTCTGTTTTATAGATTTTGCTCGTCAGCTATCGGACTCGGGAGTGTCAAAGTCGAAGTCGTCCATACTATCTAAACCACTTTTGGTACTCTTTTATTTCAATTTGAAAATGGCATGTATAGGGCTGACCCTTGTTGTTAATTGAGTACCCATTTGTAATGTATATTCGTATAGCCATGCGAAAATGGCTCGTATATTTTGAAGTACAACATCATGGTCTTATGGTATGGTTATTAAGTGACGTGGAAATGTTTGGTAATGACTAGCCATTGGAATGGCCAATCATGGTTCTATTGGTGCTATGTACGTCGTGGCTAATCGTGAACGTACTTGGAAATAATGTATGTTAATTTGCTAATTGAATCATGGAAACTATGAAATAGGTGAAATTTGCCTTAAAATAGATGCTGACAGCAGCAGTGTTGTAAGTTTGAAAAATCACTAAAAATAGTAGAAATGTAAATAAATAATGAATAAATTATGTAATCGGACCTTGATGAGTCTATTTTCATATGGAAGAAGCGAAACGACCATATGAGCCGTAATTTATGAGATGTTTAAGTTTTCGTGAAAAAGGGCCAGAGCGATTACTGGATCCTCTGTTCTGAATTTGGAAATTTACCATAAATGAACTAGAGATAATTAGAAGTCTTGCTTTATATGTACGGATTCCTTTTTGAGTATAGTTTCATTAGAAACAAACAGCATATGTATTGAAGCCCTGTACAGGGAGATATCTAAGTCGTAATGCATGAAGGTCAGAGTAGTTGAACCCTGTAACAGGGGAGACTTTAACTAATAAACTGTACTAATTGGCCCAACCAAAAATTCTAGGAAAAAAAATGTAGATGGATATATGAGTCTAGTTTCAGGGAAAATTTACAGAATCAGTTTTTGAGTTTTGGAACTTGAGATATGATTTTTAAAGTGACTGTGATGCAGTTAACCAGCTTGTCTGGAAATTTTAAAATGAACTGTGTAAATAAATGAAATAAGTCTGTTAACACCTCGTGTTCGAATCCGGCAAAGGTCTCGGGTACGGGGTGTTACAGGTTGTTTCCATTGTGGATCCACTGATCATTTTGTAAAGGACTGCCCGAAGTTTAATAAAGCAACACCAACGATTTCTCAGAGATCAAAATCTGTTTCCAGAGATCGAGGTTCAGGCCGAAGTGGTCCAGTTGCTAGAGGTGGAATTAGAAAAGCTAGTGAAAATGCTACACAACAATCTGAAGTAAGAGCTCTAGCCCGAGCATATGTTGTAAGAACGCGAGACGAGGGGGATGCTCATGATGTAGTGACAGGTATATTCTTATTAAATTCAGAACTTGTTTATGTTTTAATAGATCCAGGATCGTCACATTCCTATGTTAATTCAAAATTAGTTGCAACGGGAAATTTAAAACCTGAATTGTCTAGAGTAACGATAGAAGTGTCTAGTCCATTGGGGCAAACTATGTTACTGAATCAGATATGTCGAAGATGTCCATTAATGATTCAAGAGAAAATCTTTTCTGTTGATCTGTTGATTATGCCATTTGGCGATTTTGATATTATACTGGGCATGGACTGGCTATCAGAACATGGAGTAATTTTGGACTGTTATAAAAAGAAATTCACTGTTCAGAATGAAAGTGGTGATCAAATTGAAGTAAATGGTATTCAGACTAGTGGGACTGTTCATGTTATTTCAGCTATTAAAGCTAGTAAGCTTCTTTATCAAGGATGTGCTGCTTTCTTAGCATATGTCATTAATTCAATTCAGTTGAGAGTCAATGCAGTAAAATCTAAACTGTATGTGAATTTCTTGATGTGTTTCCTGAAGAATTTCCTGGATTACCTCCTGATCGGGAAGTTGAATTTGTTATTGAAGTATACCCGGGTACAGATCCAGTGTCAATACCTCTATATCGAATGTCACCTACTGAATTGAAGGAGCTGAAGCTACAACTGCAAGACTTGTTGGACCGAGGGTTTATACGACCTAGTACGTCACCGTGGGAAGCTCCAGTGTTATTCGTTAAAAAGAAAGATGGTTCGATGCGGTTGTGTATTAATTACCGATAGTTGAACAAGGTGACTGTTAAGAATAAATACTCGTTACCTCACATTGATAATTTATTTGATCAATTAAAAAGAGCTTCTGTATTTTAAAAAATTGATTTGAGGTCGGGATACTATCAGTTGAAGGTAAAGGAGAGTGATGTACTAAAGACAACACTCCGTACACGGTAGGACAATATGAATTTTTGGTGATGCCATTTAGGTTAACAAATGCTCCGGCTACTTTTATGGATCTTATGAATCGAATTTTTCAGCCATACTTGGATCAATTCATAGTGGTTTTTATAGATGATATTTTAGTATATTCGAAGTCTGAAACTGAACATGAACAACATCTTCTAATTGTTTTAGAAATATTGCGAGAGAAACAATTATATGGGAAATTGAGTAAGTGTGAGTTTTGGTTAACGGAGGTTGTATTCCTTGGTCATGTAGTATCAACAGATGGGATAAGAATAGATCCAAAGAAGATTGAAGCCATGCTTCAGTGGAAAGTTCCCAGAAATGTGTCAGAGGTACGTAGTTTCCTTGGGTTGGCCAGATATTATCGAAGGTTTGTGAATAGATTTTCAAAAATAGATTCACCGATGACAAAGTTACTGCAAAAAAAATGTTTCGTTTGTTTGGAGTGAGCAGTGTTAGAAAAGTTTTGAAATGTTGAAACAAACGTTGACAGAGGCACCAGTATTGATTTTGCCAGAGTCGAGAAAAGATTATTTTGTGTACAGTGATGTTTCTTTAAATGGTCTCGGGTGTGTATTGATGCAAAATGGAAAGGTAATTGGTTATGCTTCACGGAAATTGAAACTGCATGAACGCAATTATCGAACACATGATTTAGAATTAACAACAGTGATATTTTCCTTGAAGATTTGGAGACATTACCTATACGGCGAAAAGTGTTATATCTACACTGACCATAAAAGTCTCAAGTATCTTTTGACATAGAAGGAATTGAATTTGAGGCAGCGTTGGTGGATAGAACTTTTAAAAGGTTATGATTGTGTTGTTGACTATCATTCGGGTAAAGCTAATGTGGTAGCTGCGCATTGAGTTGAAAAGCTGCAACTGAATTGAGAGCAACGTTTGCACGACTTAGTATTATTGATGATGGAAGTCTTTTAGTTGAATTGAGAGTAAAATCAGTAGTGTTTGATCAAATCAGAATAGCACAGTTATAAGATGAAAAGCTAATTAAGAAGAAAGAGATGGTGCAGAATGATATGATAGAAAATTTTAGCATTAATGAGCATGATTGTTTGAGATATCAGAATCGACTTTGAATTTCAACTACTTCAGAGTTGAAAGAGTTAATACTTCGAGAAGCACATGAAAGTTCTTTTTCATTACATCCCGAAGGAACGAAGATGTACCGTGATTTACGGGAACTGTATTGGTGGCCAGGTATTAAAAGAGATATAGTGGAATATGTGGCTAAATGTTTAACATGTCAGCAAGTTAAAGCTGAACATCAGGTTTCGACTAGATTACTTCAGCCTATTACTATTCCTGAATGGAAATGGGACTGTATCACGATGGACATTGTAATCAGATTACCGATGTCAACCGGTAAGAAAAATACTATTTGGGTGATTGTTGATCGGCTCACAAAGTCAGCTCATTTTATAGCAGTTAGAACAGATCAGTCACTTCAAAAGTTGTCAGAAACTTATATCTAGGAAATTGTAAGACTACATGGTATTCCTATATGAATAATTTCTGACCAGGATCTATGGTTTACATCAAGGTTTTGGAAACAGTTGCATAAGTCTCTCGGTACTCGACCTCATTTTAGTACAGCTTTTCATCCACAGACTGATGGACAGTCAGAACGAGTCATTCAGATTTTAGAAGACATGCTCCGAGCTTGTATCATTGATTTTGAATTAGGTTGGGAACATTATTTACTGTTAGCTGAGTTTGTATATAACAATAGTTTCCAATCAAGTATTCAAATGGCACCGTATGAAGTTTTGTATGGTCGGAGATGTCGATCACCAGTGTGTTGGACGGAACTGAATGAAAGAAAAGTGGTTGGTCCAGAGTTAATTCAATAAACAAAAAACACTGTTAGAAAGATTCGAGAACGATTGAAAGCGGCTTTCGATAAGCAGAAATCGTACGCAGATCTGAAACGTTGGGACATTGAGTACTCAATTAGAGACAAAGTATTTCTTAAAGTCTCTCATTGGAAGAAAATTTTGAGATTCGATCGGAAGGGTAAATTGAGTCCACAATACATTGGACCATATGGGATTATAGAAAGAATTGGACCAGTGGCATATCGTTTAGCTCTACCTCCTGAATTACAGAAAATTCATGATGTTTTCGACGTTTCTATGTTAAGAAGATACCAATCAGATCCATCTCATGTGATTTCAACTGAAGATATAGAGATTCGACCTGATTTATCATATGAAGAAGAACCGGTTAAGATACTGGCAAGTGAAGTAAAGGAATTACGTAATAAACAAGTTCCTTTAGTAAAAGTATTATAGAGAAGTCATAATATTGAAGAAGCAACATGGGAACCGGAAGATGCAATGAGATCACAGTACCCCCATCTTTTTTCAGGTAAATTTCGAGGATGAAATTTATTAAGGGGGAGAAATGTAACGACCCAAATTTTTAGGTCATAAGAAAAGTGCATTTTTGGGTCTTTGATTCTGAAAATTAGATTCGTAAATATTTATTAGATATATTTACGAAGTTAAATTAGAGGTTAATTAGATTTTAATTAAGTAGATTTAGCTTAATTAAGGTTAATTTAGTGAAAGGACTAAATTGAATAAAGTGTAAAGGTTTAATTAAAAACTATAGAAAAGTCTGGGGACTAAATTAACAAATAAGCCTTAGGAGACAAGTGTGTGGTATGCATGAATACATTTTTATTATTTTAATTGGTACAAATGTATACATAAATATGTATTTACTTAATATTTAAGAAATAATAATTATAATTAAAAATATAATAATAATGATATAATATAATAGTTATAATAAATAAAAGAAATAAAACATAAAGAAAAAGGAAAAAGAAGGGCACGAATAGCAGGGAAAGAAAGAAGAAGAAAAAGGAAAGAAAAAGAAAAGGAAAATTTAGGGTTGTAGAGTTTTAAGCTTAATTAGTAAGTTAATTTGATCCCTTTTCTTGTAATTTTGATGTTTTTGGAATCCTAGAACAAAATCCTACTTGAATTATGTTGAAATTTAGGAAGATTGTGAAATTTTAGATGTTTATTATGTTGTATAAATTGAAGAATTATGGGTTTAATTGATAGGAATTCAAGTTAGAAGTGGGAGAAGGATTGAATTGTAAATGTAACACCCCAAACCCGGCCCAGACTTTACGGTCGAATCCGACGTGCCACATTGAAGTTAAAAATCCACATTTCGTTTTAGCGCTTTAAAACCAACTTTTGTTAAGCTTAACCAAGTGAATGGAAGTTGGGCACCAGGTAGGAATCCGTAATAGAGGAGATGAGCCATGAAGGCTGCTTAAGTACCTAGCTCTTCGATTGGATCCAATCCTAGACATGCCCACAACTATTGCCACACTTGGTTATAACAAGTTGAAATTTCTTTGAGTAGATATCTTTGATAAATCGAATAATTGTGACGTTGTGTTATTTTGAAAACAAGTATCGTTTTGAAAACGCGTCCTAAGTCTAGCCCATTTGAATTATTATCAACCAGTTTAAAGTTATTAAAAATAAAATAATCCCAGAAAAGAAAATAAAGTTAAAATGGCCTTATTACAACCCAAAAATAAATAATAAATAAGGTAAACTAAAGAAAACCAATCACTTATTTCAAAAGTCCAAAAGCGATTACCGTGGCCACTCTGAATCCCCTCCGGCTCCAAGCCCCCACATCAAGGCTCACCTGCAAGGTTAAGGAAGGGGTGAGTTTGGAAACTCAGTGTGCAACAAGCCCCTTTCAGAGCCCAAAACAATATCAGCTTGCCTTGCTGGGTCTAAGCCCAAATTCAATCTCAGCATATACTGGGCCGAAGCCTTTACATTATTCATGTCACTGGGCCGAAGCCTTTTCATTATTCATATCACTGGGCCGAAGCCTTTACTGTAAACGATATGGCCCATAGGCCCATTCAATTAATACATGCAACATCAATGAACCAATGCAAGCCCATTTGGGGAGACTACTCAACCCACCAACCGCTACTTTCCACCCGTACCAACCAAGCTCTCCACGTGGGGAATAACTCAACCCACCCAACCAAAACTCTCCACTGGCAGCATAGCTGCTTTATCATATAACTGGAGGCCTAGCCTCTTTTAATAACTGGGGCAAAGCCCTTTTTGATAAATTGGGGCAAAGCTCTTTTCGGTAAACTAGGGCATAGCCCTTTTAGCACTTCCTCCATTTATAAAGCCCAACCCATGCAACATGTCATGTATGCAGAATGTCATGCCCATATTTGAATCAAACAATCACAGTCAAGTCATTCATATCACCAACATATATTCACAATCAAATCCGTCAACCACACAGTCCAAGTCAGTCACTTGCCCACAAGGGCAAAACAGTTATTTAACACTCTAGGGGCAAAATGGTAATTTTACCCCACAAGGATATCTCGATAATTATACCCTATATGGGTATTTCGGTATTTCTACCCTACAAGGGTATTTCGGTAATTCTACCCTACAGGGTATTTCAGTAATTCTACCCTACAGGGGTATTTTGATATTTTACAAATCGAGAGTATTTTGATAATTTCACAAATCAAGGGTATTTTGGTAATTTTACAAGCTAGGGGTATTTTGGTAATTTTACAAATCAGGGGTATTTTGGTAATTTTACTGATCGAGGGTATTTTTATTAAATTTTGTAAACCAAGGGTATTTTAGTAATTTTGTAAATCGAGTGTAAAACGGTAATTCTATAAATCGAGGGTAAAACGGTAATTTTATAAATCGAGGGTAAAACGGTAATTCTTTAAATCGAGGGTAAAACAGTAATTTTACAAATTGAGGGCATTTCAGTAATTTGGTAAACTAAAGTATTCTAAACAGGGATAACAATACGAATGGGCCTAAAGCCTATTCTCGGCCCAAATGGGCCCACACGCTCGTGTGGCCCTTTTAGCCCAAATCTAGCCACAAATATGAGATTCACCTAGCCTAGTCTAATATTTACTACACAATCAAAAAACTTATCCAATTGGGCCCGTAGGCCCATGGGCCCACATGACCCCTTTCAGCCCATCGCAGCCCGAAGTAGCCATCCTATAGCTAGAGTAGTGAGAAATACACACCTGATTGGCGACTGGAGTTAATCCACGCTCCGAGCACTCTTAGCCGACACCCAACCCAAACGAGCATGCCATAAAGCGAAAGGGATCAGCCAAGAAAGGTACCTCTACTCTCCTCATGGTTCTCTCTATTTAAAGCCAGCTTCGCATCCCCTCTTATGTTAGCTTCCCAATGTGGGATCCCCCTCAATCATCAGAGCTTAAATTCAACACCAACTCTTGCCGCCCCCTGTTACCAAAATAAATGTTCTTCGATTGCCATAAGTTTCGAACCCTGAACCTCCTTGCCAACTCTATGACGCCACCTTGCCACTTCACCACAGGCTCTTTTTGTGTCATATTTTATCCCCAATTAATTATAAGGTCTAAAAGCCAAAGTCCAGGTTCCCTTAAAAAAAACCAGAATAAATTGCAAGATCCAAGGCTTGAACCCAGGCTCCCATACAACCTTAATTACGCTACAACCACTAGACCACATGCTTCCTTGTGTCATTTATTTACCACAATAATTTAAAAGGCCCTCATCCAAGCATCCAGGTTTTTTTCACTTAATACCAAAATTTTTCCTAAAGCCCAGGTTTGAACCCAAGATTTCTCCAACACTTCTTAGGGCCATTAACCACTAAAGCAGACATTTAATTGTGTCATTTCATTGCACAATTAAATACCTAAATACAACCTCCTTACAGACCCACACTCAAGGCCCAATACTTCTAGGCCCGAATTCGGGGTGTTACAGTAAAGAGAGATATAAGTTTTGTTATAGTAGGGATTAAATTGTTTAAATTGTAGAATTGATGTTTTATATTGAATATTAAGAGTTGGAACTTGTTTAAAGTAGGTATAAAATGAAATTTATATGGTTATTTAAAGAAAAAGAATGGTTAAGGTGGTAGGACCTAATTGGAAATATAGTAAAAGTTACATGGAAATTAAAGAGTGTGTTATTAAATAACATATATTGATAATTTTAAATGTTAAATTTTATGTAGTCAACGTAGCACTGGAAATGTCATCAAAAAGGGAAAGGAGAAAGTGAACGAGGATATCGAATAAACCCGAGAATTTCGATTTGTATTTCTATAAACTATGCTTAATAATTTAACAATTATAATTGTTATTTTTAAATGGTTAGTATGTATGATAAATGATGTGATAGAAATTGTTACTATTTCTGCTCCAAAATGAAATGATTCAAATACCCTATTAACAGTGTCGGGCTAAGTCGGATATAGTTGGCATGCCATAGGATTGGAAGTGTTCAGGGATATTCTGACTGTGTGTCGATGAGACACTATATGTGTCGACTACTATTACTGTTCCAGATTCATTCTGAAGAGGTACTCTGCACCTGACTGTTACTGTTTGACTGTTATTGTTACCCTTACGGTGTATTTCGGGTTCGTCCAATGAAATACTATATGATATCCCGATGTGTGGGTAGGATCCGTGTATCTGTCCAGGTTCGAGTAATGTTAATAGTGGTATATGAAAGTACTGAAGACCGACGGCTATTGATTATGTGACTGTGACTGTTATACAGTTATTGAAAGATATTGAATGATATGCAAAGTATATGATTAATTACATTTAAGAGCTATAAGTTAAAGGTAAGTGATGAAGCTATTAAGATTATGAAAGTAAAAAGTTTAAGTTACAATGTATATACATAGCTTATAATTGTTTTAAGTATTAGTTTATAAAAATACCACTGAGTGTATACTCAGCGTACGGTTTGTTTTCCTTGCACAGGATTAGGTACGAAAGAAAGTTAATGACTCAGCATCCAAGCCAATCCAGGACTTAAAGTGGTGAATACTTTTCTTTTGGTAAAATGGCATGTACCTAGGTTGTTAAGGTGTTATTTTGTACATGATAGTGAATAATCATGAAAGTTGTTGAAGCATGGTAGGAAATATGCATATTTTGGAAGTTAAACTTATATGAGTTTGACTAGTATGATAATGTAGTATAATTTTGATATGAATTGTGGTACATAATCCTTAAGAGGTATTGAAGTGAATGAATGAATATTTGCTAAGTTTGAATGGCATAATGAATGATATTTGATTTAATAATTAGTAAATGTTTGGGCATGAATTAGATGTGCTTAGCTTAGGAAAATAGCTTAAAAATGGTCAAAAATCATGTTTTCACACGACCAAGTCACATGGGCGTGTGCTCAGGCCGTGTGGCTCTTTGTTTTTGTGACACAGGCTATTCCCATGGTCGTGTGTGCAAGTCAGATCTGCCCACGGGCTGGCCACACGGCCATTCCCAGGCTACACGGGCGTGTGCCCTTATCTTCAAGGAAAAATTCCCAAAGTTGCCAGTTTAGTCCCGAATTACTTCTAAATCATGTATTGGGTCCCATAGACCCATATTAGGGACTTTATGGTGAAATTTGAAAGGTTTTGAATTGGAATGTAAAATTTATGACTTAGTTTTGTACAAATGTTAGTGTATAAGTCTAGTAATGCCTCGTAACCTTATTCCGGTGACGGTTTCAGATTAGGGGGTGTTACAGTTACACTATTAACTGTTTGGGTAGGGTTAGGTATAATTGGCATGCCATAGGATAGGAAGAGTTTAGGGTTACTTCAACCATGAGTTGATGAGGCATTTAGTGCCAAATTGCTTCGGTTTAACCGATGAGACATTGGGTGTCAAATTTATTTATAGTGTTGTGTGCAACTATTTGCTTCAGATTTATCCAATGAGGCATTAGGTGTCACACTGGTGTGTGGGTTGGATCCATATATTCGTCCTGATCTGAGTCATGTTAATAGGGAAAATAAATGACGAAATTGAGTATCAATTTGAAATGGCAAGCATATGAAATGAAATTTGAAATGGAGAATGATATATATATGAAATGAATATGTATGAATGGAAATTGCCATGTATTAACATTAGTAAAGTGCTTATAATTGATGGAAGTTTTATGAATTTACACATTTGAATAGATATTTGTATAAAAACTTATAGTCTTACATTGAATATTTACATACATAATATTTTGTTAGTAATGTTTGTATTATAGAAATGCAACTGAGTTATACTCAATATTTTCTTTTAAATTTCATGTGCAGGTTAGAAAAGTTTGGTTTGCACATTGACTCAGCATCCAAAGATAATCTCAGACTCAACTTCTTGGTGATGTTTTATTTTGGTTTCTAACATGTACCTAAGAAGTCTTTTAAGTTATAAGCCTATTTTGTATGTTAATGTACATTTTGTGTTTTGGTTGAAAATATATATAATTAATGTGTTTATATATGTTAGTATAAATTTAATAACTATGTTAGGTGCATAAATTGAGTAATGGTTTCATGTGGTATAACTTTAATTAGTACAATGTAGATAAGTAATTGCGTATATATATATATATTATTTTAGTTTTGGTGTGTATATGCCATGTAAACTTGTTTTTGGTCATTTGGAAAGGTCTTATGGCATTTGAATATATGAATTATGGTAATTTTATATGTATGTTTTATGTATGAATATATGAACTTGAATGTTGTTAGTTGGTGTGAAATGTGATATTGTTTCAAATATTGAATTACGGTGTCAATGAGAGCACATTGGGTAGATTTTAAGTGTTTGAATAGATGATATTATTGTTTTTTGATTGCTAGGTAAATTTGGCATGGTATAAACTCTTAAAAGATTAAATTTTACCATTTTGATGTTAGGTATCGATACTTGACCATATGAAAAGTTTTAAAACAAACATATATTTCATAAAATATTGATACCATAAAATAAATATCGATACCATTGATTTTCAAGTAAACAAAATTGAATTTTGGTATCGATTTGGTATTGATACCATCTGTAAATTTCCAATATTGACTTTTAAGTTCATAATTTTAGAATCCAATCTTACTATATGCTTGTATTTTGTAATTAGGTCATTGTGGAATTTTAATTATTTAATATATTTAATTATATCCATAAATTATTGATAAATAATTGAATTTTCATTAAGTAAGGTATTTATTGAATTGTTGAATTATGTTGTAGCACCTTATTACTCGAGTCCGATGTTTAGAATGGGTAAGGGATGTTACAAATACTCTAAAATTGTTAACCCAAGAATAATAGAGTATTCATAATTGAAAACAAAGAGACTAAGATTTTATTACATAAAAATAGAAATCAAACAATAGAATTCATCCTAGGGTTCATCTCCTCTAGGTATCAAGAGAATTAATCTATAATGGCAAGAGTAAACACCAAAAATACAATATAACCACTAGAATAAAATAAATTCATGATAACTCCCTTCAAAATCAACTTGAACTCTTGAATCTTGGTGGAAAATTACTTGGAATTTCAATGGTGTTCTCAAGGTAATTTCGTGTTCTCCATTGGTGGTTGCCTTATTTCCTTTTCATTTCCCTATTTATAACATATTAAAGTGCTAAAAGAAACCTTAAAAATCATAACTTATAGCCCTCATTCAACACAACTCCCAAGATTGATACACCTTGGACACGCAGCTGTTGAAAACTTGCTACATGTGCACAGCTTCTAGAATGCTCCAAAGTTCTAATTTCCACTCTTTTCTCACTCTTATTGCTTCCAAACGCCTTATTAAGCATAAAAATATGAATATAAAGGATTAGGAATGTATAATTCACAATTAAAGTCACATAATCACCCAAAAATGCTGTGACAGCCCTAATTTGACCCTAGTCAGGAAGTGGTTTCGGGACCACTAAACCGAATTATGAAAATAATTGAATGTTAAATTTCGTGCTTAATTTGTGTGAAAATGCATATGTGAATTTGTGGTGCTTTGATTGAAATTTATTGAAAGGGACTTGTGTGAGAATTTTGAAAATGTGCTAGGTATTTATGTGATGGCTTATTACTATATGGTTTAAAAATCATAAGGATGTGCATGTCAAATTGCCATTTTTTTTATAGTGGCCGGCCATGTGGTTTAGTAGTTGAAAAAGTATAAATTTTATATGTATTTATATATATAAATGTATTATAATATGTAATAACAATTTATATTATAATAAAATAAGTAAATGGGTGAAAAGAACAAGGTTAATTACTTTTGTTCTTTATTGCCGATTTCTTAAAAAAAAAAAGAGGGGATAGGAGAGATCAAACTTTCGGCTATTTTAGCATCCAAATTAAGGTATGTTTCATGTGCTATCTTCAACTTCTTGTGAAAAGTTAGTTAATTACATAGTTTCCTACGTAGCCCATGTTAAAACTTTAGTTTTGGTTGAGGATATAGCATTCGACAATTTACATGAGTTTTTCTAAATTATTGATAGTTGAATGTTGGTTTTAAGGAATGAATAATTGTGATTGTAATGGAGTTTCATGTTGCTTAGGTGATGAATTAAGCAATTTATACAATTGGACATATTGACGAGATGCAAGGATTTTGTTTTATTATAAATGAAAATTTGGTCATGGAATTTGATGTATTTTCTTATTAAATTTTGATGAATTTTGTTATAGGAGAAATTAAGGATGAATTTGAGTTGGCTATTAGTGATTTGTGTGAATCATTTAGCTAAGTGGGGTATTCGGCTAGGTCCATTTGAACAAATGCTTTGGTGTTCGCTATTTAAATGATATTATTTTTGTATTAAGTTGAATTAGAAGATTGATAAATGTGTTAAAGATGACTCAAGACTTATATAAGCATTCGGCAATAGCTAAGGAGTGGGAATTTTTGATAGTTGATGTATATGTGTAATGAGTAGTGTTATATATATGTGATTTTTTTTGGTAATAGAAAATTTGGCTAAAATGATTAAGGTGTTTCTTGATAAAATATTTGCGATGGTTAAATTTGTGTATAAGAAAGCAAGATAAGCTATGTGGGTTTTGCTTGTGTATGCGAACTAGGTATAAGTTGAATAATCGGTCATTAGGGTTATATGATCATTTTGTGTTTGAGCTATAAGTGATTTTCATGGCTTGATAAGTTCTTGCCATTTTCGGTTATAAATAAATATGAAATTTGAATCATGGCATATTTATATAAATTATAATACATATTGAATTTGATATGTGATTGCCGAATGTGATTAATAAGTAAATAATATTGGTTAAGTAATTAAACAAATCTATTTGTTTTAATTAAACTCCAGAGCAAAGAGGGTCGAAGTTGGATAGGGGAAAAGAGAAAGTAATTGAGTAGCCTTTCCGCAACCGTTCAAGTATATCTGAGGTAAGTTTTGAATAGTCACATTTAGTACGTGATTGATAATGTCTTGATATGTGTATGATAACTGTACTGCGATCTATTGATCCTATTTGAATATAGTTGAGTGACAAATAATTTATGTTTAAGGCTTAAAGCTGAATAGACATTAGAAGTTAAGCTTCGAAAGTAAAATGGACATATATTCTTATGTATGTTATTGAGCCAAAAGTTATATGAATGGTGCCCATGTTATGCTATTATTCGAATGGAATAAATGAACTATGATTGTGAGATGTTATGTGAATTGAATTTTCTTGCGAATAAGTATGCATGACATTCAGTGATGTTTATCCAGACTTAGGGTCCGCAGGCTATGTGCTAGAATTATACCCGGACTTAGGGTCCGCAGGCTATGTGCTGGAATTATATCTGGACTTAAGGTTTGCAGGCTATATGCTGGAATTATACCGGACTTAAGGTCCGCAGGCTACGTGCTGGAAATATGTCCGAGCTAAAGTCCCGTAGGCTTCGAGCTGGTATTATACCGGGTTTAAATTCCCGCAGGCTTGTGCTGGTAATTGGTTTCAAGTTCTAAGATCTGACAAGCTTAATGCCAGTAAGTTAAGTAAGATTACGATATTGAATGTTCGCAGTAAATCATCGTCGAGTAAGTACTATACATTTAAGATGTTCAGGTACGTAATTACTTACTCATCGGTGAATTGATTTCGAAGTGAATCATTAACATCAAAGAAGAATATATATAAATATGATTGATGGTTATATTTGCGAATATGAGAATGATTTAATCGGTCATGGTATATTTGTATATGAATTATATGTTAAAATTTCTTTATGTACTCATGTTCGTTCAATCAATGATTTTGTGAATTATTAGTATTAAAGAATGATACTTAAGTGTGAATGATTGTTATATCTATGAGTAAAACAATGACATATTCGGTCAAATGTTGTTAATATATGAGATTATTTGATTTAAATGCATCGTATGAACTTTAAGTAGAAGAAAAATATGTGCTGAGAAATTTATGTATATGTTTATGTGTATTCGGCCATGAAGCAATTTGAATTGAGAATAAGTCTGTTTAAATGAATGTTTCGATTTTCCATAAGTCTTTAATTGTTTGTGATGCTTAAAACTTACTAAGCTTTGAAAGCTTACTCTTTCTTTATTTCTCTATTTTATAGATTGTTGATTTTGGCCACCGACTCGGGGATCGTCAGCAGTTCATCACACTATCGATCTTTTTGGGTACAGTTATATTTTGGACTTGATATGGCATGTATAGGTTAGGCTGATGATAACGATGTTTTGAAATTGTAAATATTTTGGCCATGCGAAAATGGCGTATAACTTAAATAACAGTACGTATTTCAGCTCAATCTCTGTTTATATTTATTGACAATGTGAATGAGATAATTAAATGTTTAGTTCTGTAATACCTCTTAGCCTTAATCCAGCGATTGGATTCGGGTTAGGGGTGTTACAAATGCACTAAGAATGAGGCCAAAATATGTTACTTTTGACACTTATCAAATATCCCCACACTTAAGCATTTGCTTGCCCTCAAGCAAAGTCCTCAATTCACATTTGAATTAGCTTTAGTTAACCCATTATTTTCACTAATCATGCCTTAAGATAATTAATAGATTATCATACATTAAATATCCCTCTCCTTCTAGTAGATTATCGATCTCCTCACCCAAATTAAGGCTTTTGTGTTTGCAAACCAAGAGTGGGATCTAAACTTAAATCATTATGTATGATCAATTGTAGTGTTAGAAAGTAAGTAGCCTGTACATAAGCCCCCTTACATGTAAGCCCCTGTATGCGAAGCCCTATAAGTGAGCCTCTATATGTGAACCCCTATAGGCGAGCCTCTGTATACGAACTGTAACACCCCTAACACGTATCCGTCACTGGAACAGGATTACAGAGTATTATCGAGGATAACTAAATATGTATAATCAAGTCAATTCAAATTTACCATTCATAAATGAAAACATTCAAACCGTCCCTTAAATGGACCCTCGAGGCCCAATATGAATATTAGTCCTGAGTCGGGAATTATTTGAAGTCTCAGAGGAATTTTTACGAAACTACAAAATTTTTCACACATACATTATTCAAACGCCCGTGTGGCTTAGGGACACACCCATGTGGGCAGCCCATGTGGTTACACACGCCCATGTCCTGACCCCGTGTAAGTCTCTGACTTACATCCTATGAACAAATTGAAGTCACACAGCCAAGTCACATGCCCATGTGCTAGGCCGTGTGGAGCATTCAGCTTCTAAATTTTAAGGTGCAGGGGACACACAGCTACAACACATGCCCATGGGGCAAGCCGTGTGTCACACACGGCCTAGACACATGCCTGTGTGTCTAACCGTGTGGACAAAAATAGACCATTTTAAGACCACATTTTTCACCCTTTTTATAATCTATCTGCACACAACATTCAAATACACAAATATGTCCAAACTCGTCAACCAACCAAAACACAAGTTTTTCATCTACTAATATATCATAATACTTCTATTTTATCCTAATTTATCAAAACGGTTTCATTCATTACCTTACCAAAATAACTTCAAAGCATAGATATTCAAACATACAAATACCAATATTTCAAAACTACATCTTTCGACCCTATCCTATACATGCCATATAAATCAAAAGTTGTATTCAAAATCTACCGGTGTAACTCTGGATAGTACTTCCCAATGTGTTGATCCGATCCACCGATATCACACAAATCTATAGGAACCATTAACATAAAAAGTAAGCTTTGGGAGCTTAGTAAGTTCATAGGTTCATAACAACAATCTTACTAAGTATTCACAACCAATTCAATAAATAATATTAAACATTAAATTCCTGCTAAATACAATTTCAAACAAGAAGTTCACTTAATTGAGCTCAATACCCAAATATCAATTCATAGTTCAACACTTAGCCTCAACTATCACTTACCCACACATGTTAAATTAAGGGATGGCTTACGGTTTTGAATACGTCGTATGTTCAGTGCCATGATTCACAACTCAATATGGTTAATACCATACCTACGTTTCACAACTCGGTATAGGAAATATTGTACCTACGTATTATAGCTTAGTATGGATAATATCATACCTACGTATTATAGCTCAGTATGGATAATACCATACCTACGTGTCATAACTTTTCCACCAATTAACCATGGTCTTATTCGTCAATTCATATATTGTCATAACACGAACGTACTCAATCTTGCATTTCCTCAATTTGAACTTCCAATTCGATCTTTATAATGTTTCATATTATTAAAAATACAATAACTACATGTAGATGACATCTCATAATTTCTACTTTAACAAATAATTGTACAATTCAACCATATGAACTTACTTGGGCCAATTTGTAAAAGTTATAATATTTTAGGGACTATTCGGTAACTTTTCCTTTTCCTCGTTTACCTTCCGATTCTTGATCTAGAATATAAAATTATTTACTCATCAGCATTTACTTCAATTCCAATTCAATTTATGCTTTCGTGTAACGCCCCAATTTTCGGGAATTCTGTAAAAGTTGTAAAATTTAAAATTCTGTGTTCTGTTTGTTATGTGTAGGATTAATCATGTTGGTGGGCCTCTAGAAGGCCCAAGCTTAGGATAAAACCCGGTAGTTTTAATTAATTTAATTCCATAAGAGAAAGGGGTTCTGATAAATTGGGTTTTTAGGAATTATTTGTGAAAAATGGATCATAAGGAAGCAAGTGGTTAAGTGGCATGTGACGCCACTGGGAAGGATGTTAGTGACGTGTGGAAGCTTGGGGAGGACCCAGGTTCAAGTCACAATGACAGCAAATTAAGTGATTAATTTTTTATGTACAGGAAAGGGAAGTAATGGAACTGAAATAAAAGTCTGTCAGGAAGAGTTTAAGAAGGTAAGGGGATTGAATAAGGATAAAGATAAGGGAGGAAATCTAGGAGCTGATCAAGGAGCAAGAGGTGGCCGGCCAAGGGACTCTAGCATGGGAAATTCGGCTAGGTATTGTAGTAGTGGGAATTTCGGCATTTGGGGTGTGTTGTACCGAAATTCTGATCATCTTTTCTTCTCCTCTTTTATTTATTTCTTTTTCTCCATCTACCTTCTCCTCTTCCTTCTCCATAGCCGAACCCTTCTATCTCTTTACTCTTCATCACATCCTTAATCTTTTTATTTTTAGCCTTATAAGCTGAACATCATAAAAAGCCGAAATCCCAAAAGCTTGTTTCTTTTTGTGCCGATTTCTTTTAACCAAAACCACATCTCTGCTCTCCATCATTTGTGGCCGATTCACCAGCCCTCTAAAACCTCAAGTTTTGATGACAAGACCATAGCAAGACCCTCTCGTTTTACCTTTCTAAACACAAGTTGCAAAAAAGCCGAAAAACCCTACATTAAAAGGGACTTGGCCGAATATTGAAGTCACTGAAATATTGACTTTTGTTATCATTTGAGGGCTTAGATCTACATCGGGATCGAGTGGGAAACTCATTGGAATCAGTCACTAAGGAATCAGTGGTAAGTCTTCACCAAAACTTAGTCTTTTTACATATTTTAGAAAAAGCCGAAATCCCTAAAATTTAGGGAGGTTGTCGATTTGGACTTGTAACCCTGAGGGGTCGTAATAACTATTTTGTTTTGGTAATAGCATGATTTAGAGGCAGTTGATCAAGGGCTTGGACCGTTGGAACGATCGGATCTTTGGAGTTAACCATCTTTCGGCAGTAAGGTAAGAGCAATAAGGGTTTTTGGCATGTTTGGCCGAATGTGGTAAGGGACTAGATACTCAATTGTATTTTTGATATTTGGAGTAATAGTAAGTGATTCAATTGTAGGCAGTTCGGGTGTAGATCTAGATGAGGAAATCCCGAAAATAGGTGTGTAACTGACACCCTTTCATAGGCTAGATCGGCAAAAGCCGAAAAGTCGAAATGCCAAAAAATCTGTATTTTGGGCACTTGCGAGTGTGCGAATGCTCGTAAGACGTATGGGTAATTATTACTGGTAATCAGAAGTGATAAAACTGTGGTACGCGCGATTTCATGCGTTTTGATATTTTGGGCTTAATGGGCCAAAACTGGGTTAATGGGCCAACGGGCCCAATTCGGTAAGAACGCTCGATAAGTGTTTCTGGCTAAACGTGATGGCTACGATATGCATGAAAACCTTAGAAATAGTTAGATTTACTAGAATACCCCTATGTATGCAAAATTACCATTATACCCCTATGTGTGCAAAATGACCTTTATACCCCTAGGGTTAATTTTGTCTGAAAAGCATGATGAATTAAATCTGTATGACGTATGCCATGAATGAATATTTGTTGCATGGGGACATGGGTTATATTATGGAGGAAGCGTCCTGGTGGCTATGCCACAAATTATCTGTTCTGGTGGCCCTGCCACGTATATCTGTTCTGGTGGCACTGCCACAAAATATCTGTATCTGGTGACTCTGTCACATTTTCTGTATCTGGCAGCCATGCTGCATATTTCTGTGGTGTGTAGCGGTTGGGTGGGTCGAGTAGTCTCCCCACATGGTGAAAGGATGGTATGGGGGTGTATGTGGTTGGATATGGTTGGGTTTCTGCATAAGCATGATAATATCCATTCTGGTCTATTCTGGGCCTACGGGCTTTATTCTGATATCTGTTTTGGGCTGAGGCCAACTTATTCTGTCTCTGTGGTTTGAACTGATTTAGGCTATGGTTGGGTTGGATTACACACTGAGTTTCCCAAAACTCACCCCTTATTTTCATCCTCGCAGGTAATCCACAACCATAGTGGCCTTGGAGCTGTGAAGGATTCGGACTGGCCACATGTTTCTACAAACCTGGTTTCTTTCTGGTGAACTGGACGTCCTTGTAATTTCATTTATGGTTTTGGGTTTTAAGTGTAATAAGGCCTTTTAATTATTTTTTATGGTTTTGTTTTACTTTTATTATTTTATTTTATTATGATGAGAAAACTATGATAACTAAGGAAAATGGATTAGCTTTAGGAGGCGTTTTCAAAAACATCAAGGGATTTCAAAATAACACGATTACAAGTAAGACTTCCACTAAGCAAACATTTTCAAACTTAATCATTTTCTTAAGATGGACATAACCAGACGGTTTTCTCAAAATTTACGAGTCTTTAAGGTGTGGCAATGGTGGTGTGCATGTCTAGGATTGGATCCGAAGGGAGCTTGGTACTTAAGCAGTCCGACGGACTCACCTCCTCTTCTTCTTAGTTTCCTACCTGGTGCACAGCTTCTATTCATCTTAACCTGCTTTAAAAAGTATCTTTTACAACCCCAACTAAGTTTTCCAAACTAAGTAAAACGGAACGTTTTGAACGCATCGATGTGGCGCACCGGATCCGGTCATAACGTCTAGGCCGGGTTTGGGGTGTTATATTTAGTGGTATCAGAGCCAAGCTACAACAACTCGGCTGTGGAATGGGTTTACAAAAACGAAGATTTTCAAAAAAAAAATCAGTTTTTAAAATTGGACTTCTGAAGGTGGCATTCTGAATCTCCAGCCCAAGCCTGTAAGTATTCTGAATAATTCTGAATATATTCTGAAATATATGTCTGTACTGAAATACTCTAGATAGGTTGCTACTGAAACCCTAGAAAAGTTTGCTAAAAGACTGAAACTGTAGCTAGACATCGATTCTACGAAAACCACCTCTGAATTACTGTTTGAATCATAAAACATCTGTAATAATCACTGGAATGCTAAAATTAATGCATAAAATTCTTAATCAGATTATACGATATGAGTATGCGAGCAGCTCGAGGTAGAGGCTGTGGACGAGGCCGAGGAAGAGCTCGAGCGGGATCTTCGTCTTCAGGACATATGCCAGCGGCAGAAGCACCGGCACCTTCGGCAACGGAAGTGGAATCTCATGATCATGGTGTCGGGGTGACGCCCTGTCGCAGGCAATGCTTCGAGTTCTGGAAAGGGTTGCCGGGGCAAGTTCGGGCAACGAAATTTGAGGGTCGATTTCTGAACGACTCTGGGCTAACGGAGCGGAGATCTTTAGGGGTGTGTCTGGTGTAGCCCCGAATGTGGCAGAATATTGGTTGGAGGCCACGGAACGAATTATGGATGACTTTGACTGTTCTGTGGAGCAGAAGCTGAAGGGGGCCGTATCGTTGTTGCGAGATGAGGCTTATCAGTGGTGGCTCACCGTGAGGGATGGAACCCCAGCTGATAGGGTTACTTGGGAGTTGTTTAAGATAGCCTTTAAAGGAAAGTACGTCGGGGCAAGTTATGTGGACGCCCATAGGAAAGAATTCCTGAAACTGGTCCAAGGAGGCAAAACTCTCACTGAGTACGAGGCTAAATTTCTGAGGTTGAGTAGGTATGCTGTGGGAATAGTTGCTACGGAGTATGAGCGTAGCCTTCGCTTTGAGGATGGACTCAGAGGTGACCTTAAGGTGCTGATTGCTCCGCAGAGGGAGCGTGACTTCGCGGTTCTGGTGGAAAAAGCTAAGATCGCTTAGGAGGTAAAGCGTACTGAGAGGCAGAACCGTGAGAAAGATCAGAACCATTTTCGGAGGGATTCTGGACCTTCGGGTGCAGCAAACAAGAATGCCAAAAGGGCGAGAGTGGAGGAGCCAGTTCGAGCCGTTCCGATGAATGTGGTTAGACCGCCAATCTATGGGGATTGTGGTAAGGTACACCTGGGTGAGTGTAGGAAACGTTCTGGTGCTTGTTTCCGATGCGGATCTATGGAGCATAGAGTTAAGGACTATCCACAGAGAGCTGATCAGGCTCAGGTTGCTGTACAGAGGGTTGTTCAACCCATGAGAGGTGGACCACAACCACCGAGAGGATGTGGACAAGGTAGGGGCGGAAATGGGAATAGAAATGGTCGAGGTCGAGGGGCGCCTGGCAGGGGAGCCGGAAATGCTGAGGCTCGGTAACCAGCGTTGGTGTATACAGCTCATCCTTGAGAGGAGGGTGACGCACCTGATGTCATAACTGGTACGTTTTTAGTTTCTAATATGCCGTATACTGCCTTGGTGGATATTGGATCTACTCATTCTTATGTTGCGTGTGCCATATCTGGGTCTTTGGGAGTGCATTCTGGGGAGATAGTGAGTGGGGTATCTATGTTAAGTCCTTTGGGTCACTCGGTTAGGGTAGACAAGCTGTATAAGGATGTACCCTTAGAAACTCAAGGTAGGATCTTTCCTGGCGATCTAATAGAGTTGCCGTTTGGAGAATTTGACATCATTCTGGGAATGGACTGGCTTGTTAAGCGTAACGCGACTCTGGACTGTGCTGCTAAGCGAATGGTGCTAAGGACCACAAAAGGGGATGAGGTTATGGTGATAGGTGAGCGAAGGGACTATTTGTCTAATGTGATATTGGCATTGAGGGCTGAAAACTGGATTCGAAAAGGCTGTGAGGCCTATTTGGCATTTGTAAGTCAAACAGATGTAGAGGGGCTGACAGTGGATAAGGTTAGAACTGTAAAAGAGTTCCAAGATGTCTTTCCAGAGGAGCTACAGGGATTGCCTCCAAACCGAGAAGTCGAATTTGGAATCGACCTGTTGCCTAGGACAGCACCAGTGTCCGTTGCACCATATAGGATGGCACCGAAGGAGTTAGTGGAGTTAAAGGCGCAAATTCAGGAATTATTGGATAGGGGCTTTATTAGGCCAAGTGTGTCTCCATGGGGAGCACCGGTGCTATTCATGAAGAAGAATGATGGGACGATGCGCATGTGCATTGACTATCGCCAGTTGAACAAACTGACGATTAAGAATAAGTACCCTCTGCCGAGGATTGACGATCTGTTCGATCAGCTTAAAGGAGCTACTGTATTTTCCAAGATCGATCTTCGATCTGGATATCATCAGTTAAGGGTCAAGGAGGCAGATATTCATAAGACAGCATTCAGGACTCGTTATGGTCATTATGAGTTTCTGGTTATGCCATTTGGACTAACAAACGCTCCTGCAGCGTTTATGGATCTGATGAATCGTGTGTTCCAACCATTTCTGGATCGGTTCGTGGTCGTCTTTATTGACGATATTCTGGTATATTCTGAGACTGAAGCAAAACATGATGAGCATCTCCGCACTGTGTTGCAAGTGTTAAGGGAGAAGGAACTTTATGCGAAGTTCAGCAAGTGTGAGTTCTGGTTGAGGGAGGTAACCTTTTTAGGGCATGTGGTCTCTGCAGAGGGGATTAGAGTGGATCCTCGAAAGATTGAAGCAATTTTGGAATGGAAGCCACCTAGGTCGGTTTCAGAAATTCGAAGTTTCCTAGGATTGGCAGGTTACTACAGAAGGTTTATGGAAGGTTTTTCGGTGATGGCAGCACCTCTCACAAAACTCATAAGGAAAGGAGTACCGTTTGTATGGACGGAGAAGCAGCAAGAAGCTTTTGAGAGGTTGAAGAAAGTTCTGACTGAAGCACCTGTGTTAATTCAACCAGAGTCTGGGAAAGATTTTACTGTGTACAGTGATGCATCACACGTAGGTTTGGGTTGTGTGTTGATGCAAGAGGGTAAGGTAGTTGCTTATGCGTCTCGACAACTTAAGCCTCACGAAGGGAACTATCCTACTCATGATTTGGAGTTAGCAGTAGTGATCTTTGCGCTTAAAATTTGGAGACACTACTTGTATGGGGAAAGGTGCATTATATACTCAGATCATAAGAGTCTCAAGTATTTCCTGACTCAGAAGGAACTGAACCTTAGGCAAAGGAGGTGGATCGAGTTGCTTAAGGATTATGATTGTTCAATCGAATATCACCCAGGCAAGGTTAATGTGGTAGCCGATGCTCTAAGTCGTAGAGCTGTAACTGATCTAAGAGCAATGTTTGCTCGTCTAAGTCTGTATGATGATAGAAGTCTGTTGGCTGAATTGCAAGTAAGGCCAACCTGGGTGGATCAGATTAAGGAAAAGCAGTTGAAAGATGAATCTTTGGTCCCTCGTTTTCAACAAGTTAAGAAAGGGGAAACTTCTGAGTTTAGGTTAAATGATGATGGGGTTCTGTGTTTTTGAGGTAGAATTTGTGTTCCGAAGGACTCTGACTTGAGACAGTCAATTTTGAAGGAAGCTCATGGGGACTTTGTGCCATGCATCCTGGAGGGAATAAGTTGTACCATGACTTGCGAGAACTGTATTGGTGGCCTGGACTTAAGCGAGAGGTAACTGAATTTGTGGGGAAATGTCTGACATGCCAGCAGGTGAAAGCTGAGCATCAGTTACCTTCTGGATTATTGCAGCCAGTAAAATACCACTTTGGAAGTGGGAGAGGGTAACCATGGACTTTGTGAGTGGGCTACCCTTGTCACCATCGAAGAAAGACTCGATATGGGTAATTGTGGATAGGTTGACCAAGTCGGCTTATTTTATACCTGTTCGAACAGACTTTTCTCTTCAGAAGTTGCCAAGTTGTATATGGCGGAGATTGTGCGACTGCATGGAGTTCCGGTTTTGATTATCTCTGATCGGGATCCTAGATTCACATCTCGGTTTTGGCAAAAGTTGCATGAGGCGTTGGGAACGCGATTGAATTTTAGTATGGCTTTCCATCCCCAAACTGATGGTCAATCGGAAAGAGTTATTCAGATTCTGGAAGACATGTTGAGGGGATGTGTTATTGATTTCCGAGGTAGTTGGGAGGATTACTTGCCTTTGGTAGAGTTTGCATACAACAATAGTTATCAGTCGAGTATTCGAATGGCACCTTATGAAGCACTGTATGGGCGAAGGTGTCGAACACCTAGTTGTTGGACTGAACTGGGGGAGCGATAAGTTCTTGGACCTGAGTTGGTGGCAGATACTGAGGATAAGGTCAAGTTAATTAGAGATCGGTTAAAGGAAGCGTCTGATAGGCAAAAGTCGTATGCAGATCTGAAGCGTAAGGAGATTGAATACTCAGTGGGCGATATGGTCTTCTTGAAGGTTTCACCTTGGAAGAAGATACTAAGGTTTGGCAAGAAGGGCAAGTTGAGTCCGCGGTTCATTGGGCCTTATCTGGTTTTGAAGCGAGTAGGCCCAGTGGCTTATCAGTTGGAATTACCTCCAGAGCTAGACAGGGTTCACGATGTTTTTCACGTCTCCATGTTAAGGCGTTATCATTCTGACCCTACTCATGTCGTGTCGGTTGCAGAAATTGGTGTAACACCCCGTACCCGAGACCGTTTCCGGAGTCGGACACGAGGGGTTAACAGACTTAATTCACTTATTTTCACAGTCCATTTTAAAAATTTCCAGACAGCTGACTAACTGCGTCACTGTCACCTTAAAAATCATATTTTGAGTTTCAAAACTTGAAAATAAGTTTCATAATTTTTCCCTGAAACTAGACTCATATATCCATCCACAAATTTTTTTCTAGAATTTTTTCTCAAGCCAATTAGTACAGTTTATTAGTTAAAGTCTCCCCTATTACAATACTGATACCGTTTGTTTCTATGGGCACAACAGAAGTCAACGTATTCCACCAATAGTAGGCAGAATCACGTAGCAAGGAGATAGTACAATTTAGGCACTCATCGGGTGTGCAAGATAGCTCATCGAGTACCCGAATAGTGTTGTCCAACCAAAATTCAGCTTGCTCGGCATCATCGCTATCCGTAGCCTTAAATTCAGTAGCCCCATGTTTTCGGATTCTGTCAACTGGGGGCTTATTTGACCTTATTTGGTCAGTTGCCAGAGGTATTGTAGGTGCGGGGGTGGCATTAGTCGGGAATGGAGGTTGTGGAACAGCCGTATTAGTTCGAATGTATTGGTTGAACCAATCATTCATCACGCTATAAAAAGCTTGCCTAGCCTCATCATTCGGATTGCTAGCAATAGGTTGAGCGTCTGCCGGCGCTGTCCCTTGTGCGGGAGCAGGCGCTACACAGTCAAGATCATCAGCTACCACTCGGTCGGGATCGAGATCCATTACTATAAATAAACACATTTGCAAATGTCAGAAATCACCACACTATCAAATAATCACAAAATGGCATGTATAGCTAGACCCACACGTATTACGGTAGTCCTAGAATCGACTAAACCGTAGCTCTGATACCAATTTAATTCTAACACCCCGTACCCGAGACCGTTTCCGGAGTCGGACACGAGGGGTTAACAGACTTAATTCACTTATTTTCACAGTCCATTTTAAAAATTTCCAGACAGCTGACTAACTGTGTCACTGTCACCTTAAAAATCATATTTTGAGTTTCAAAACTCGAAAATAAGTTTCATAATTTTTCCCTGAAACTACAATCATATATCAATCTAAAAAAATTTTTCTAGAATTTTTGGTCGAGCAAATTAGTACAGTTTATTAGTTAAATTCTCCCCTGTTACAGGGTTCGACTACCCTGACCTTCCTGCATTGCAACCTAGATATCTCCCTGTACAGGGCTTCAATACTGATGCCGTTTGTTTTTATGGAAACTAGACTCGAAAAGGAATCTATAAATATATGGAATGACTTTTAATTATCTCTGGTTAATTTATAATGAATTTCCAAAGTCGGAATAGGGAATCCAGAAACCGTTCTGGCCCTATTTTCGCGAAAACTTAAATATCTCATAATATACTGTTCATAGGATGGTTTCGTTACTTTCCTATGAAAATAGATTCATCAAGGTTCGATTACATAATTTATTCACTATTTAATTCCATTCCTACTATTTTTAGTGATTTTTCACATTCACGTCACTGCTGCTATCAGCATCTATTTTTAAGGTAGACTTTACCTATTACATAGTTTCCATGATTCAACTAGCCCTTTAGTATATATAGCACAAAATATGATCATGATTAACCATTCCAACGGCTAATCGTTCCCAAACATTTCCATACCTCTTAATGAACATCATACAAGACGATTATAATACTAAGCTCAAAGTGTATATAAGCCATTTTTGCATGGCTATCCAAATTTACACAAAACGAAAGGGTCCATGACCAACAACAAAACGGGTAGTCCTATACATGCCATTTCAAAGTTCAACCAAAAGTGTACCAAAAAGGGGCTTTGGTAGTGTGGACGACTTCGACTTCAACAATACCGAGTCCGATAGCTGACGAACCCAAAATCTATAAAACAAAGAATCAAAGAAACGGAGTAAGCATTTAATGCTTAGTAAGTTTGAGCCATGAAATTAGACACAACCAAAGTATAGCATTCATATGGCTAAACGGATAATCTCATATGCACAAATTCTCAATATCATACTTACTTCACATTACCAACCCTTATATTCATACACAAAAGATCAACTTAGCCAAGGCCGGAAGCTCATTAATTTACTGAGCGAATATTATTTAAACGGAATCACCACCCTAATGCATATACGAAACGTACCTCATCGTTGGGTTTTACGAGCGTATCAATTTAAATTATTACAGCAAGATCACTCGTTCTCAAACCAAGTACCTTCGGAGTTTAGCTGGATATAGCCACTAGCTCAAATGCCTTCGGGACTTAGCCCGGTTATAGTAACTTGCACAAATGCCTTCGGGACTTAGCCCGGTATAATAACTCGCACAAATGCCTTTGGGACTTAGCCCGGATATAATAGCTCGCACAAACGCCTTCGGGACTTAGCCCGGATATAGTAGCTCGCACGAATGCCTTCGGGACTTAGCCCGGAATTAGCCACTAGCTCAAATGCTCTCGGGACTTAGCCCGGTTATCATCCGAACATTCATGCACATATCAATAAATCATGACACATCTAATTTCATTTTCATAATTAGAGTTCAAACACAAGTCACGTATTAAGCATTCCCATTTCAGCTCACTAGCCACATACAAACAGCATGGTTTAGTTTGCTTTATAACATGATCTCTATGCACATACATTATGACTTAATCAAATCATAAACTAAGTCTCATTACTCGAAAACTTACCTCGGATGTTGTCGAACGATTTCGATGGCTATTCGACCACTTTTTCCTTCCCTTTATCGGATTTAGTTCCCCTTTGGTATTGAGCTTAATTTAACAAATAAATTGATTTAATCATTTGAGCATCAAAAGAGGAACTCAAGATACTTAGCTCATATATATACATTAGACACTAAAGTCACATACATATGAAATCATGAATCAACTCAACATATTAGCCAATATTCACCTTAGCCGAATTTTCTAAGTCAAGATAAAGCCATCAACATGTTTACCTATGGCCGAACATACACATCAACCTATGTACTCATTCATGTGGTCGAGGATACATATTCCATTTCGTTTAACACTTAACTTTTACCACATGTCAAATAACCCATTTCTTTACTCATGTGGTCGATTATATTCGGTCATGCATACACACATAAAATCAATTTGGAGACTCTATCAATCCAACATACATTCAGCAATAGTCCATAATTCTCTCTCTCGGCCACTCATTTCCCACTTAACAAAGCTTCCATTCGAACTCATTAGTGAGTATCAATTAACTTAAGCTATCTTCTAAACCTTTATTTATCACTTCATGCCAAACCAAAGACCACATTTGGCACTTTCATCCACCATTCTACCAAGCATGCAATATTCAACCACAACCAACTCACATTCGGCCCTAGTTCATAACAAGGTAGCCGAATTCTTTTTATGGTTCAAACACTCATCCATCATCATTCACCTAACTTTAACATGAAACAACAAAACTCACCATTATTAACTACCATAGTCAAAAACCTTACTCAATCCAAAATCAAAATTTCATCATGGGTTACAAAAAAAAAATAACTTGATATCTCACTCAAGATCAACTAAAATTTCAAGAACTAATATGAACACCTTACCTTAATATTGACCTAAGATGGCCGATTGCTTCACTCCTTTCTTCCTCCTTTCAATTCGGCCAAGAAGAATCAAAGGACACAACTTGTTTTCATCACCGAATGCTCTTGTTCCCTTTTTCTTTTCTTTAGATTCGACTAGCAAGAACATGAATAATGATCCCTTTTTTTTTCTTTCATCATTTTCCTTTTTGCATTTCTTTATTACTAACTTTTTATTTTGTTGTTCCTCCCATGATGCACCAACATAACATGTCTATGACATGTTTTGCCCATCACCCTTTGTCATGGCCGGCCACTAGTAATTAAATTGGGGAAATTGACATGCAAGTCCACCCTTTGATTACATGCACTAATAGATCCTTATAGATTAACCTATCACATTTCAGAAGTGTCACCCATAAGTCCTATTGACTAAATTCACATGCAATTTACTAAATCGAAGCTTAAAACTTTCACACATTCATAATCACATATTTTAGACAATAAATATCATATTCAAATAATTTGGTGACTCGGTTTAGCGGTCCCGAAACTGCTTTCCGACTAGGGTCACTTTAGGGCTGTCACAATTGGGGTGCGAACTGATTTGACCTTTGAAGGGGAGCCTGTACAAATATTGGATATAGACGTTAAGGTTATGAGGAGGAAATCGGTACCATTAGTGAAAGTGCTTTGGTGTAACCATGGCAGAGAAGAAGCTACTTGGGAGCCAGAGGAGGCAATGCAGCAACAATACCCTCATCTATTCGGATCAGGTAAATTTCAAGGACGAAATTTCTTTAAGGAGGGTAGAGTTGTAACGCCCCAATTTTCGGGAATTCTGTAAAAGTTGTAAAATTTAAAATTCTGTGTTTTGTTTGTTATGTGTAGGATTAATCATGTTGGTGGGCCTCTAGAAAGCCCAAGCTTAGGATAAAACCCGGTAGTTTTAATTAATTTAATTCTATAAGAGAAAAGGGTTCTGATAAATTGGGTTTCTAGGAATTATTTGTGAAAAATGGATCACAAGGAAGCAAGTGGTTAAGTGGCATGTGACGCCACTGGGAAGGATGTTAGTGGCGTGTGGAAGCTTGGGGAGGACCCAGGTTCAAGTCACAATGACAGCAAATTAAGTGATTAATTTTTTATGTATAGGAAAGGGAAGTAATGGAACTGAAATAAAAGTCTGTCAGGAAGAGTTTAAGAAGGTAAGGGGATTGAATAAGGATAAAGATAAGGGAGGAAATCTAGGAGCTGATCAAAGAGCAAGAGGTGGCCGGCCAAGGGACTCTAGCATGGGAAATTCGGCTAGGTATTGTAGTAGTGGGAATTTCGACATTTGGGGTGTGTTGTGCCGAAATTCTGATCATCTTTTCTTCTCCTCTTTTCTTTATTTCTTTTTCTCCATCTACCTTCTCCTCTTCCTTCTCTATAGCTGAACCCTTCTATCTCTTTACTCTTCATCACATCCTTAATCTTTTTATTTTTAGCCTTATAAGCTGAACATCATAAAAAGCCGAAATCCCGAAAGCTTGTTTCTTTTTGTGCCGATTTCTTTTAACCAAAACCACATCTCTGCTCTCCATCATTTGTGGCCGATTCACCAGCCCTCTAAAACCTCAAGTTTTGACGACAAGACCATACCAAGACCCTCTCGTTTTACCTTTCTAAACACAAGTTACAAAAAAGCCGAAAAACCCCACATTAAAAGGGACTTGGCCGAATACTGAAGTCACAGAAATATCGACTTTTGTTATCATCTGAGGGCTTAGATCTACATCAAGATCGAGTGGGAAACTCATTGGAATCAGTCACTAAGGAATCGGTGGTAAGTCTTCACCAAAACTTAGTCTTCTTACATATTTTAAGAAAAGCCAAAATCCCTAAAAGTTAGGGAGGTTGTCGATTTGGACTTGTAACCCTGAGGGGTCATAATAACTATTTTGTTTTGGTAATAGCGTGATTTAGAGGTGGTTGATCAAGGGCTTGGACAGGTGGAACGATCGGATCTTTGGAGTTAACCATCTTTCGGCAGTAAGGTAAGAGCAATAAGGGTTTTTGGCATGTTTGGCCGAATGTGGTAAGGGACTAGATACTCAACTGTATTTTTGATATTTGGAGTAATAGTAAGTGATTCAATTGTAGGCAGTTCAGGTTTAGATCTCGACGAGGAAATCCCGAAAACAGGTGTGTAACTGACACCCTTTCATAGGATAGATCGGCAAAAGCTGAAAAGCCGAAATGCCAAAAAATCAGTATTTTGGGCACTTGCGAGTGTGTGAATGCTCATAAGACGTATGGGTAATTATTACTGGTAATCAGAAGTTATAAAACTGTGGTACGCGCGATTTCGTGCGTTTTGATATTTTGGGCTTAATGGGCCAAAACTAGGTTAATGGGCCAACGGGCCCAATTCGGTAAGAACGCTCGATAAGTGTTTCTGGCTAAAGTAATGGCTACGATATGCATGAAAACCTTAGAAATAGTTAGATTTACTAGAATACCCCTATGTATGCAAAATTACCATTATACCCCTATGTGTGCAAAATGACCTTTATACCCCTAGGGTTAATTTTGTCTGAAAAGCATGATGAATTAAATCTGTATGACGTATGCCATGAATGAATATTTGTTGCATGGGGACATGGGTTATATTATGGAGGAAGCGTCCTGGTGGCTATGCCACAAAGTATCTGTTCTGGTGGCCTTGCCACGTATATCTGTTCTGGTGGCACTGCCACAAAATATCTGTATCTGGTGACTCTGTCACATTTTCTGTATCTGGCAGCCAGGCTGCATATTTCTGTGGCGTGTAGCGGTTGGGTGGGTTGAGTAGTCTCCCCACATGGTGAAAGGATGGTATGGGGTGTATGTGGTTGGATATGGTTGGGTTTCTGCATAAGCATGATATATCCATTCTGGTCTGTTCTGGGCCTACGGGCTTTATTCTGATATCTGTTCTGGGCTGAGGCCAACTTATTCTGTCTCTGTGGTTTGAACTGATTTAGGCTATGGTTGGGTTGGATTACACACTGAGTTTCCCAAAACTCACCCCTTATTTTCATCCTCGCAGGTAATCCACAACCATAGTGGGCTTGGAGTTGCGAGGGATTCGGACTGGCCACATGTTTCTACAAACCTGGTTTCTTTCTGGTGAATTGGACGTCCTTTTAATTTCATTTATGGTTTTAGGTTTTAAGTGTAATAAGGCCTTTTAATTTTTTTTATGGTTTTGTTTTACTTTTATTATTTTATTTTATTATGATGAAAAAACTATGATAACTAAGGAAAATGGATTAGCTTTAGGACGCGTTTTCAAAAACATCAAGGGATTTCAAAATAACACGATTACAAGTAAGACTTCCGCTAAGCAAACGTTTTCAAACTTAATCATTTTCTTAAGATAGACATAACCAGACGGTTTTCTCAAAATTTACGAGTCGTTAAGGTGTAGCAATGGTGGTGTGCATGTCTAGGATTGGATCCGAAGGGAGCTTGGTACTTAAGCAGTCCGACGGACTCACCTCCTCTTCTTCCTGGTTTCCTACCTGGTGCACAGCTTCTATTCACCTTAACCTGCTTTAAAAAGTATCTTTTACAACCCTAAATAAGTTTTCCAAACTAAGTAAAACGGAACATTTTGAACGCATCGATGTGGCTCACCGGATCCGGTCATAACGTCTAGGCTAGGTTTGGGGTGTTACATTACGCCTTTTAATTTTTAAAATTACCCATTTACCCCAAACTTTATAGTTTTTACAATTTAGTCCCTACTCAATTCACCCCCCAATTAAGCTGACTTTTCCTCAATTAACACTTTATTCTATCATTTTAAACTACTTCACAACCTTTGAAAATCAGAATTTTCAGCATCAAACCTTAATTCCCAACTTTTCATAATTAAGTCCTAAAAATAGATTTCTACACAAAAACATTTAATAAACCCATCTTTTAATAAAATTAAAACTTCAAACCAATGTTTATTCATCATAAAATTCTAGTACTCAACCATGGTAACTTTCAATTTCATCCATAAAATCAAAACTAATGAATTTAATAGTTGGACCTAGTTGTAAAAGTCACAAATCATGAAGAATTTTAAAGAAATAGCAAGAATTGAACTCACATGGTATGAAAATATGAAAAATCAGCTTGTTCCAGACCTCTTATGGCGTTTTTCCTAATGAATTATGAAGAAATCTTTAGATTTTCAATTTAGTCTTTGTTTTATATGTTTAATTTGCAAAATTTCCAATTTTGCCCTTATTTCTCCTTATTTTCTTGCTAATTCTTATGCCCAAACTGTCTAGCGCATTTAATTTGGGTCTAATTGCCTTTTAAAACCCTCTTCATTAGTCACTTAAAATTTTTAATCACTAATTAACTAATTTTGTACCTTTTTTCAATTTAGTTCTTTTTAACCAATTGGCTATCCAAACGTTAAAATTTTCTAACGAAACTTTAATACTATTTCAATGATACTCCATAAATATTTCTAAAAATATTTAGGGCTTGTTTTATGAGTTCGATGTCTCGATACCTCGTTTAAAACCCAATTTACTGTTAATATCTTTTAAAATCTCAAAATTCACTAATCTAAAAATTCTTTTTCCATCACACATGACTCATAGGTATTTATTTATTTAATTTTAAAACTCATTTGTCAGATTTAGTGATCTTGAATCACTGTTTCAGACACCACTAAAAATTAGGCTGTTACACGAACCCCTATAGGTGAACCCCTATATGCAAACTTGGAATGTGCGAACCTTATAAATGATAACCCTAAGTGCAAGCCCTTATGTAAACTGTTATATATGCGAAATCCACTAAGTGAATCATAGCAGATATGTGCGATCCCATATGCAAAACCTTATAGGAATCAATATGTGATCCATTAGTATACTTATGCAAACCCTTTATGAGCTATTAATGCTAAACTTATATATGAATATGCAAACCCATATATGTGAAAACCTCTGGGTGCAAACCCATATGTAACAACCACTAGGTGCGAACCATATGTGCTAACCCTGTGTGTGCGTACCTGAATATATGTGTTAGCTGAACTAGGTCTGTTAAATTCGCGTTAAGATACTTTATATGTGAAATTGTTTTTAGTTCACATAAATTAACTATATATGTGAAATTGATGTGAACAAATGCATGAATACATACCATTGAATGATAGTATGAAATATTGAATGTAACATTGATTGATGATAAATAGCCTAATATGCTAAAGCATATATGCATAATTACATGAAATTGGATATAGAGGATGTAGGAGTTTTGTATTAGAAAGTGACAAATTAAGTCCACATTGAAAGTCAGTACTACACGAAGTAAGCAACAATGTCATTAAAATCAGGTAAACAAGGATGATAGTTCAAAAATCCATCAAAACTGAGTAACCGGGATGGTAAGTTATTATAGTAAAAGTCATCATCATAAACGGTAAGTGAATGACCATCTTCACTGGGAAATCCAGAATGGCTAGTTCTTGATATGTGCTATGAAATATCGAGCAATGCTCAAGGCCGAAAAGGATAGATGGGTGGGAAATTTAAATTTATAATTACATTACATCATGCGTATAATATGTAGATGCATGGATTTACCGAATGCTTCTGACATTATGCTTAATTTGCTATTATGATATAAAATGAATCATTTCTATGTTTTCGAGATCGTTTCAGCTTAATCTAGCTAGCCCAGTGACTAATTTGCAAAAATTTTAAAGGTTTAGGGTTTTTCTATTGATGAATGTATGTATATTTTGATGTTTTATGATACAAAATAAATGGTTGTTATTAGATAAACAACATTTGTTAAGAGATTTTTGGTAAAATTGTCAATTAAGGATTTATTTGTGAAATGTGTAAATTTTGTGGTAGAAATGTGAAATAAATGAAAAATATGGGTTGCTATGGTAGTAAGAGAAATTTGGGTAGCATGGGTAGGGACCTAATTGCATGAATTTATATTTTTATCAGTTAAGGACTAAATTATAAAAATGTTAAAATATTAGGGGTAAAAATGTAAAGTTTTCATAATATGCGTTTTGGGCTAAATTGAAGAGAATGATAATTAAATAAGCTAAATTTGATTACATATAGATCAATAAAAGCGAAGTTGGGTTTAGATCAGGGGGAAAACAAAATTTTGGATTAGTTGATCAATTCCAACGTTTTTCGATCAAAGTAAGTTCGTATGTTGATAAGCATTTATATAATTGTGTTTTAAATGCTTTATTGTTGAATTGAACTGTGAATACAACCTTACAGATATGTTTGACGAGTAGTCAGTAATGTGAAATCCTGATTGAACCTTAGGAATAGATTAGGATACGAATGACATGTCATTAGGGGTTATGTGTTTGGGTGCTGGTCCATACATCCTAACGGTGGCTGAGTTATCCAGCATGTGTTGCGGATTCTCGTCAGCTAGTATGAGTAGCACCGTTAGCTACGTCATGACCGTCAGCTTGTGTGAGCAGACCTGTTGATAGCTCGAGAGTGAGTATTTTATGAGATACGAGATTGAGATAGCTTCAGCTATGTATTTTGCACTTAGGTGTGAGATTCCCGAGTATATGATAGTATTCCAAATGGTTCAACGGGTATATTGAAGATATGAAATGGTGAGAAATAGATACGTATCAGTACAGGTATGTACAAAAACTATATGAGCATTGAACCTATGAAAGTTGTGAGTTCATGATTACTTATGTAATTGATTATATGTTAGCTTTATGAATTAACTATTTTGTAGTATATTATGTTCATACTACTTGATTTGTGAATGAATGGTGAGCTTTACTTATTAACTATATGAGCTTACTAAACTTTATAGCTTACTTTATTTACTTTTTTGTGTTTTATAGTGAATATTGAAGCTTGCTCAGATTTGGGTGTTGTCGGAGATCTCATCACACTATTAAGCTATCACTTTGGTACTTTTGAACTTATGAATTTGGTTATATGGCATGTATAGGAGTTATGGTCATTTTGGTATATAGTTTGATAATGGATTTAGCCATTTGATTTGGCTTGTAAGTGATGAATGTTTAGTTATGTGTATAGCCATGTGACTTGGTTTATTTTGGCTTGCTGGTGATGTATATATATGAAAAGAGGCCTTTTGATATGTTGTGTAGAATTGCTATGTGATGCTTGTTGTGAATTGGCATTATGGTTACGAAATGGTTAAAATTTGAGATAGATATGCTTGTGGTTTTAGGCCAATTAGTGTATAATCAAAAGTGACCATTTAGGTGGATTAAAAATGTGAAATTGGTATGAATTGAATGTGTAACATCCTAAAATAGGGCTTAGTCAGAACAGTGGTTTTGAGACCATGAATCTGAGGCTAAGAAAATTATTTTATTTATATTTTTGGTGACTAGCATGATTATATAGATACATGAAAATTTTGATGAATTAATTTTAGCGATTTTGAGTCCAATTGCGATAAAAGACTAAATTGCATAAAGCGAAAAAGCCCCAAATTGATTGCTAAAGGTATTAAATTGCCATGAAACTGAAATTGGTGGGTCTAGAAAAGGCAAATAGACTCTTAAACATTAGCTTGGCTAGCCATGAGACAAAGAAAAATTATCTGGTCAAAGGATTAGGTATGTGATGTCATAAAATGTGTTTTAAATAATGCCCTAAGGTCTAGCCTTCAATTTATTTTATTTTTCACTCTTCTTCTTGACCGAAAATCAGCCATTGTCAAGTGTTTTAAGCTTAAAAATTTCAGCAACTTGGAGCCTTCTCAAGTAAGTGATTTTCTTGAAATTTTTGGTACTTTTGGAGTCCCCATTGCATGAACTTTCTTTTGAGGGGACTATGTTACAAAATGGTAAATGTTCTAGGAAGTTGCCATGAAAGGGTTCATGAGGGTTGCTGAGTTTTGAGTGGAAGAATATGAGTCTTAGTTGTTAGATAAACAACTTTTATGAAAGGTGTTGGTATGAAAACACCTAATTGAATCATTTTGCAAAGTTTGTGAAATTGGTAAGAAATGTATGATATAAATGGAATTGTAAGATGCCATAAGCATAAATATTATTAGGCTAGGCTTGAATGATTAGAAAATGCAATGAAAATCGAATTACAAGATCGAGGGAAAAATCATATTTTTAGCAAGGTTCAAGGGCAAATTGGTCATTTTGCCCTAGGATGAGATAGTGATTACAAAGGAATTAAATTATGTATTGATATAGTTATTTTGATAATATAGACCCTGATAAACCAAATCCGAAAGTTAACCGAGGGAAACGAAAGGTTTCGGAGTGATAAAAGCTCAAATCCGAAACAATCACCAGGTAAGTTCGAATAACTCAAAATAGACTCTAATGTACTTAAAATTTATATTCTTGATTGTATAAATGTGGTAAATGCCTATTGCATGATAATTTATGAGATTTAATAAAGAAAATAAAATGCATATAAGAATGTCTTAGTTGAATGAATAGGTTTACTCGATGGAACATCTAGAAAATGAATTGACGGTGAAAAGGATCTAGCCCAGACGAGTGATCCTAAAGTGATCTAGCCTCCCGAAGAATATGTGTGCCTTAAGGATTTAGCCTAGACAGGTAATCTGAAGTATGGTTTGAATTTAGCCTGGACTGGTAATTCAGATCCTAGCTCATTAGAGTATATGTCGTTGTAAGGGGATTTAGCCTTGACTGGTAATCCCGACATTTACTCTATGAGTTTGTACTAAGGGAAATTTAGCCTGATTTGGCAATTCCGCCGTAAGATGCGAGGTTCGCGGGAGTGCGTACTTGAAATAATCATTTGTATAAGTTGACGAGAAATGAGATATCCATCGAAAAACCAAGAAATTCAATGGGACTAACATAAGATGCAAATTGGGAATAATGATATGATGAGCTCATTTAGATATAATATTATCTTGCCATGCCATGAGACTAACTTAGTGGGTGAGTGCATGTGATAGGAAATCTATTCTATACTTTTTTGGATGGAGTGTTTATTATGGTCACATGCTAAACAATTAGTAAGTTTACTTTCCCATTATTCGGACTTACTAAGCATGTTAATGCTTACCCTCTTTTTATTTTTCTCTGTTTTAAAGTACTCGTTGACTCTTGAGGATTGGAAGACAGTTGGAGCGTTGATCACACTATCGACCTAATCCTATTTTGGGTATTTGTGAAAACATTTATTTTGTTATAATGGCATGTGTAGGGCTAGACTAGAATGTTTGATTTAATGAGAAATTGGTTATATATTTTGGCTAAGTCAAAAGCCTTTCATTTTGTATCAAGCCTAGAATAGTGGCTGTTATTCATTTTCGTAAATGCTTATAATGATCTTTGTATGGATGAATTTGCGTCCATTGTGGTGAAATTAGTATATTGAAATGATCTTGTGTAGGTTGTGTAAAATGGGTGACAAAATGGCTTGGAAATGGCCTCCTTTGTCCACACGGGCAAGACACACGGGCGTGTGTCTAGGCCGTGTGTGACACATGGCTCACTCTCATGGGTGTCTGTTATGATCGTGCGTCCCTGCACTTAAAATTTTAAGTCATTGTTGTATACGGGCAGGCAACACGGGCGTGTGCCATGGTCGTGTATTAAAGTTAGTATTGTACACGGGCAGGCCACACGGGCGTGCGCCATGTCCATGTTTTAAAGTCAGTGTTGCACACGGGCTACGGGCACGGGCGTGTTCCAAGCCACACGGCGTGCGTGACCACATGGTCCATACCCACATGGGCGTGTGGAGCCTTAAAGAATGAATTTTCCAAGTTTTTCTTGAGCCCTCGGTTTGACCCTAAACCGCCTTGAATTTATGTTTTGGGCCTCTTAAGCCCAATTAAGGGATAGGTTGCTTATAGAACGAAAAGTTTTAAATTGATCAAAATTTTATGGCCCGATTTCTTAAGATTGGTTGAGTTTAAGTTTGGTAGCACCTCAAACCCTGTTCCAGCGCTGGATACGGATGAGGGGTGTTACAGAATCACTATTTGGGATATTTGTATGTCATATAGTTCTTCGTATGGAAATAGCATGAATTAGGCTTGGTTGAGATTGGTTTGAATGCCTACTTGTTCCATGTTATATGCTTTTTGGTTTGGTATAGGTGAATGCTATTTGGGTGAGAAAGATGGCTTGGTAAATAGCCTATTTTTTCCCACACGGGCAGAGACGCGGGCGTGTGTCTCAGCCGTGTGTGACACAATATCAAGTGACATGACCATGTCTACCTTGGTGTTTAATTAGAAATCAAGTCAGTATGCTCCACATGGTCCAGCACACGGGCATGTGACTTGGCCATGCGGCATAAGTCTGTATACCCTATAGGTTTGGCACGGCCTAGCACACGGCCTGGTACACGGGCATGTGAGGCCATTTTGAAGGGCACACGGGCGTGTGGTTGGTCGTGTGACCCAAGTCAGGGAGTTACACGAGGCCAGATATAGGATGAGGCACGGCTATATGATTTCATTTTGAATGTCCACACGACCTGTGACACGAGCGTCTCTTTGGCCATGTGAGACACACGGTCAGGCCACTCGAGCATGTGTCCCCTGTATTTTGTAAAGTTTTCTAACTATTCCAAAAATTTCTTGAGATATTAGTTTAGTCTCGAACTACTTCTAAATGATTTTTTGGGCCTCATAGGCTCGTATTATGGACTTGATGAATGATTGTGGGTGATTATATTTGAAATGGAAAAATGTATGAGAAATGTATGTTCAATTGTGTAATAAGTTCGGTAATGCTCCGTAACCCTATTACGGTGATGGATACGAGTTAGGAGTGTTACATTTATTGGTATCAGATTTATAATTTTATCGATTCTAAGACTAACGTAGTGTATGTGAGAGTCTAGCTATACATGCCATATAGGACCTGTAATAGTGTGATATCTCCTGACAGTTTTAAATCGTGTTTTCATATAATAATGGATCCCAATCGAGCAGTGACTAATGATATTGGGAGTAATGCACTAGCATCCATTCATGTAGTAGCACAATCTGAGTGGAGACCCGTATCGGGTGGTCAGGGAGGAGAGGCTAAGGAATCCTTCTTCCAAATGATGAATGAGTGGTTCACTGAGTTTGTCCGAACAAATCTGACTATTCAGCACCCCACCTATTCCTTAACCGGTCCCCGTAACTCCTCAAGTTTGGAACATTTACAGTTGAGTAAGCCACCTGTGGATAAAATTTGAAAGTATGGGGCTGAAGAGTTTAGAGCTACCGTTGATGATGATCCTGAAAGAGCTGAGTTTTGGCTTGAGAATACAATTCAAGTATTTGATGAACTATCTTGCACGCCAACTGAATGTGTAAAATACATCGTATCACTTCTGAGAGACACTGTATATCAATGGTGGAATACTTTGGTGTAACACCCCTATCTCGTAACTGTCGCCGGAATAGGACAAGGCGTTACCAGAAATTAGAAAATAGATTTTAACAGTAAAATTTTGAACATTCTTTTGAAATAAAGATTATTTATTTAAATAAATGCTAGACACAACTAGATATCGAATTTCAAACTTATAAAGTTAAACATCCAAAAGATGTCATATTTGCATGGCTTAAATACGTTAACCAAAATATCCTTCCACTATTAGTCTATTCTATACATGCCTTAAACCTTAATGATATACAAACTTTATCTACTCGCATGATAACTCAATAGTGTGATGAAATCTCCTCGACTTCCAACCCAAGCAATTTCTCTGAAGCCCTATAGACATAGGAAAAACACACAGAGTAAGCTTTGAAAGCTTAGTAAGCCTTAAGCAAATAAATCATTTCAATGATTATGGAAATTCCATATCACTAATCTGAATTGAAAAAAATAATCTCAATTACATATACATTCAAAGTGCTCTTAAGTTCATATAACCTTATTAAGTAGCTTCACTTATTTATATTTACAAATAACTTATGACTATGATTTTAAATTCGTTTGATAACTGTCAATTCATTCGTATGAACAAAACTTGCACATATCCATACATACCAACCAAAACATGTCATATTTTTCCATGTTTGATTCATGGAACCACAATGTCACATGTCAAGCACATATAGCATATATTTATCTATTATTTATCACGTCTCATTTTCACATGGACTACATACATTTGACCAAGTTTATTCAATGTGCTCAACATAATCACATAATCACTACAAGCTGTCTTTCTGAGCAGCAGTCACTAAATTATTTATAACTGGAGCTACAAAACTCCAAATCATGTGCCGTTTCACTATTTGACTAATCTGACCATTCTTCACTATAAATCAGATTTCTCATTGTACAGAATTCAAAATATGTTCTTGTTTATTTAATTTGAAACTAGACTCATTAAGGAGTCTAAGAATATAAATTTTATCTTATAATCATCATTGTACAATTTAAAATGATATTCTAAAAACAGAACAGGGGATTTCGAAGTCATTTTGACTCTATCTCACGCCACTTCAAATATCTTATTATCTACAATTCTTTTTCTTACACGGTTTCTTTTATAAGAAACTAGACTCATTAAGATTTAATTACATAATTTATTCAGCTTCTAATTCAATTTCCACAATTTATGGTGATTTTCCAAAATCACGCTACAGTTGTTGTCCCAAGCAGATTTATTACAAATTTGCTCTTTCACACATTCCTTGCATTCAAATTATTTAAACATGTATATCATGTCATTCAAGATCGAACTCATATAACATAGGCATTAAAAATGCTTCACTATCAACTTTAGTTCAATTGAAACGAATAAAATACAATATCATATTCACATTTAATTTTCCATGATCGTAATCACCTAAAAATAAAATCATATACTTCCACAAACCTTTCCACAAGGACCAAGTGTTTATATTTGAATATAAACATAGAATCACTTCACATAACTTCACACATTTACCGAATGTATCACGATCACATTTATAGTCATAACACTTATTCACAGATACATCACTTTATACATTTATAATTTAATTCAAATCAAAATCGCATACGAGTACATGATACATGCCTGGCCAACTTAATATGTAATACACTTTCATTTTGTAATCTTAGTGTAGGATCTTGTAATTGTATACTTTTATCAAATTCATCGGCACTTGGCCTGCTAGGTATAAAACCTGAAATTATATTACCAGCACAAAGCCTGCGGGTCTTTAGCCCGGATACATTTCCAACACAAAGCCTGCGGGACTTTAGCCCGGATACATTTCCAGCACAAAGCCTGCGGGACTTTAGCCTGGATACACTTCCAACAGGAAGCCTGTGGGACTTTAGCCCGGATACATTTCCAACATGAAGCCTGCGGTACTTTAGCCCGGATACATTTCCAGCGTCTTGAATATTTATTCACATGTTAACACATTTCACATAACATATCACATTAGTAATTCAATTGCTTCATTCGAATATAAGCACAAAATGTACACCTACCCTTTAACTTTCGGTTCAATAATCATACACAAAGAACACATAATCTTTTCACTATCCCAATTTCACTTTTAATAACTATTCGGCTATATGCCATATTCACAAATTATTTCACACACAACCTCGATCAAGTAGGAACAATAGTCACAATTCATCTATTATACAAATATCCCATTCTTTGACTTTGTTTCATAATAGGTATTCGGTCATCGCATATATACCATTCAATTCACATTCGACTTTATATAAACAAGTACAATAAAATTGTATACACATATTACACACTTTCACATCATTACTTAATAGTCATTCAACCAAATTATATACATAAATCATCCATTTCATATTCGGCATTATAGCCTAAATTCAATATACTTATTGCAAATCGAACTTGTAAAGGTCAAATAATTACTTACCATATTATATAAAATCTTAAGCGCGCAGCAAATCAAATTTAATTACTTAAGGACTTACCTTGAATGTCATTGCATAATTACGGATTGATTACTCAACAACTTTTGCTTTCCCCCTTTCCGAATTTAGCTCCTTTTTCTCTTGAGCTTAATTCAAGCAAACAAATAAACATTTATTCACCTTAATCCCTCTCATGATCGAATGCCTTTAAGCTTAATAATAAAAATCCTTTAACAAAGTAACACTCAACCAAAACAAACTCGATTATACAACTATATAATTTAAAGCATCAATTATGCTTAACTAAATGTTAAGCTATAATCAGAATCACTCAGACATATTTATGGTCAAACATAGCAAGAAAACTAAATAGGCTTTACTAGCCACACTTAGTTCAATTATAACATAACTTAACTTACTTATAAGCACATTCGGCAACTTGATAATTAAGTTAATATCATGGTATCATAACTCAACATTTATCAATATGTCATTAGCAAAATATGCTCATGTCAAATTTACTCCCAATCACATCTCAAAATTCAACAAGCTTAGAACTCATTTAATAATTAAATTCCATTTCAAAGCATCAAAACATTATCAAATGTATACGCATCCTAAATGACCGAATGCACATTAACTAAGCACTTAACAATTTTCTTTAGCCATTAAACTCATTCGGCAATGATAAGGACAAATTTAACAAACCTTAAATTTAACTTATAATTGTACATATCTCATTCAAAGCATCCACACCAATTCATTATCCAATCAACCATAGCCGAAAACCTATCATACAATTAAAACCCTTGTTCAAATTATTATTCACTATAATACTATGGTCGAATCCCTCAATTAGCTAACATAGCCTCTTGTATTCAATCTAAACACGTATATACAACCTAAATCCCTTTTTTAACACATAATTCACTATCTTGGAACTCATTTTCTAACTAATTTAACTTAGTCCAAAGCCGAATGCTATTTGAGCATTAAGCTCATGTTCTTTTCATTATTAAACAAGTATTATAACTCAACTAACTTCATTAGCCGACTACTCAAGCTCATTTAAGCCACATATGGTAATTTAGTTTGTTCATACTCAATTAGAAACATTTCTCCTTACAAATTATCAAACATACACAATGTAACCCATTGAGTTCATGACCGAATGCTTTATGCATCACAAACAAAAAATCATACACATGGGTCATGTTAGGAGCTTCAAAACCAATTTAAATTTCTCAAAATCCAAAGAAAAACATATGAAATGATACCTTAATTCCCAACACAAGATGGTCGAATGCCTTAGGTGCTCTTTCTTCCATTTCTTGTTTAGTTTCGGCAAAAGGGGAGAAAAAAAATGAGAAACTTAGTTTTTATCACCCTTTTTCTATTATTAATTCATGGTTTTCTAATATAAAACTATTTAATATTATTTCACTAATATACAATACACAAAATGCAAAATTTTTCATCATCATTACCGTCCACTATAATCATAGTGGTCCATTTGACATACAAGTCCTCTATGATGCTATCCATATACAATTTGGCCACTTCAACTTTTACCTATCACATTTTTATGGTTTATTAATTGAGTCCCTTTTTATAATTTGACATCCAAATAACAAAATTAAAGCATCAATTTTTTTTAATTTATTATTATTTTTTTTCACACATGGAAGTTCACATAATAAAACATAGAAATTAATTTAATCCTTTCTTATTAATTAAACACCCAAACGATCACATTTTTGTATGAAATCTTCACATATGCTAATTCACATATAATGAACACAGATAATAATATTTAATTATTTTTCTGACTCAATTTCATGGTTCCGAAACCACCATTCCAATTAGGGTCTAAAACGGGTTGTCACATTTGGTATCTGTAATGCCGAGAGAGCGAGTCACGTGGGAATTCTTTCAAATCTTGTTCAGAAAGAAATACATAAGCCAGCAGTTTATTAATCAACAGTGCAAAGAATTTTTGGAACTGAAACAGGGTCGAATGTCTGTGACCAAGTACGAAAGAGAATTTGTGGGACTCAGTAAATATGCTCAAGAATGTGTTTCCACAGAGACAATTATGTGTAAGTGATTCGAAGTTGGGTTGAACGAAGACATTAGACTCCTAGTCAGGATTTTGGAATTGAAGGAATTTGTTATGTTAGTTGACAGAGCTTGCAAAGTCAAGGAACTTGGAAAAGAAAAGAGAAAAGATGACTTCGAGGCTAGATATTCGAGAAAGAGGTCAATGAGTAACCCATATCACTCTTCATCAAAGAAATCACGGGATTCATATAGTCGTTCTAATGCGTTAGTGGGGTATTCAAATAGAGATCATGGAAAGCAATATACGAGTCCTAAAGCTCAAGCCACTTCAGTATCGAGTGTTGGTAGTGTTAGAACCAACAAACCCGAGTGTCAATAGTGTGGAAGATGACATTTTAGAGATTGCTGGATAAATAACAAAGCTTGTTTCAAATGTGGCTCGTTAGATCACTTTATTTGGGATTGTCTTGAGTTAATCGAGAAAGATAAATTTTAGAATGCAAGACCGAGCAACACCGCTGCTATCGGGAGACCACTTAGAAATATGGGAAATATGACTAGTAGTAAAGGATCGTCAAAAGACTTTGCTGTTAGATCTGAGGCTAAAGATGCGTCATCACCAGATGTTATCACCGGTATATTTTCTCCCTATGACACTAATGTAATTGCCTTGATTGATCCTGGATCGACTCATTCATATATCTGTATGAATTTAGTGTCTAGTAAAAGTTTACCTGTTGAATCTACCGAATTTGTGATTAAAGTATCAAACCCCTTAGGCAAGTATGTCCTAGTTTATAAAGTTTGCAAGAATTATCCTTTGGTAACTTGGGGTTACTATTTTTTGTAATCGTTTGATAAATTCAATGTGATTCTGGGCATGGATTGGTTGACTTTGCATGATGCTATTGTGAATTGTAGATGAAAGACTATTGAATTGAAATTTCAGAATAGTGAGATTCTTTGAATTGAATCCGATGATTCGAGTGGGTTGTCTATTGTGATATCGACGATGGTAGCTTAGAAATTTGTGAGAAAAGGATGTGATGCTTATCTTGCGTATGTACTAGATAAAAAGTGTTTGAATCGAAGATTGAATCAGTACCAGAGGTTTGGATGTGCTTCTAGAAGAGTTGTCTGGGTTGCCACCGATCAGAGAGATCGAGTTTGCTATTGAATTAGTACCAAGAACATCACTGAGATTGATAGCTCTGTACAGAATGGCTCGACAGAATTGAAAGAATTGAAAGCTCATTTGTAAGAGTTAACAGATAGAGGTTTTGCACGACCTAGTTTTTCGCCTTGAGGTGCACTAGTGTTATTTGTAAAGAAGAAAGATGGATCGATGAGATTTTCTATTGACTATCGTTAGCTCAACAAGGTTACAATTAAAAATAAGTATCCGTTTTCGAGAATTGATGATTTGTTCGATCAGTTGAAAGGAGGAACAATATTTTCGAAGATTGATATGAGATCTTGCTATTATCAGTTGCGAGTTAAGGATTCGGATGTGTCAAAAACAGCGTTCAGTATAAGGTACGGACATTATGAATTTCTTGTTATGCCTTTTGGATTAACTAACGCTCCTACAGTTTTTATTGATTTGAGGAATTGAATCTTTAGATCGTATTTGGATAGATTTGTTGTTGTATTCATTGATGACATTCTAATCTATTCTCGAGATGAGTTTGAGCATACTGAACATTTGAGAATTGTATTACAAACATTGAGAGATAAGCAACTGTTTGATAAATTTAGTAAATGTGAGTTTTCGCTCGGAGAAGTTGGATTTTTTGGACATATTGTTTCAGCGAAAGACATTCGAGTTGATCCGAGTAAAATTTCAGCAATTGTGGACTGGAAACCACCAAGAACGTATTTGTAACACCCCCTAACCCCAAACCGTTGCCAGAACAAGGTTACGAGACATTACCGAACATATCAGACAATTTAAAAATAATTCTTAAATAAATAACAAACATATTATAATATAATCATAAATTCAGATAAAACTTTTGCTAATAGACTTCATTTTTTTTTGCGAACTCAATATGACCCTTTTTATAAATATTTAACCTTCCCTGCAATTTCAAATTGCAACCAATTCAAAAGCAATATCACAATCCATACAATTTCATATTCAAATACACCTAAACATAACTTACATCAACTCAGTAATTTACTAAATAAACATCCGTATATATTATTTAATTTAATAAACTTTTTTCATTCTATTTCAACTTGTTACCAACTATACCAAATATGTTATGATAATTTTATTTCCGTTTCATTAAACCAAGTATCAAAATATCATTTTAATATCAATTTCAACCAAAAGCATAAGACATTTTCAAGTGACCAACATAACACCCTAGTACATGCTACTTTACCAATAGAAAGACTACATCACCAAATTTTGTGCTGGAGTCGGGATCGCTCTAGATGCTGAACCGAGACCTTAATTTCCACTAGCCTGCGTACAGAAACAACCGTACACTGAGTATTTCTTACTCAGTGGTATTACTATAATTCAAATTATAATATAATAACCAAGTAAATTAAATCATTTAACTTTAATATTTACCATACTAATTCATATATAACTTCTATTTCTCAATATTTACAATTCAATTTGGTTTTTCATTTGTTAACATCATATACTATCATATTGAGCCATTATTTATCTCATGAACTTTTAGTTCATGCTTTCTATTCATATTTTCATATTCAATTCACATTTTCAAATCATATTCCACATTCACGTTTCTTTTCAATGGCTCAACTGATTCATTTCGTTCATTTTAACTTTTCATTTAATTACCCCTATTAACAGACTCGGACTTTGGCAGATACACGGACCCAACCAAACACACCAAATTGGCACCCAGTGCCTCATCAACTCGAGGTCAAAGTATCCCTGAACTCTTCTGATCCTATGGCATGCCAACTATATCCGACTCAGCCCGACTAGTTAATAGGGTATTCAATTCATTTTCTCAATTCAATATCACTTTCAATTCATTTACAAATCAATTCAATTTCACTTTTCATTAATATACAATTCAATATCAATACTTATCCATCATCAATTCAATTTTCTTTTCAAATCCATAATAATACTTACCTCACAATTTACTTACCATACATATAATTAAAAATTTAACATTTAATAAAAAATAACTTGATACAAACCCGGATTTATTCGATTACTCCTCGACAACTTTTTCCTTTCCTTTCAGTGCCAATGCCTCAGGTTCTTTGCTAGCAACAAAAATTAAAATAATTATACTATTAATTACAACATTAATTATAATAAATAATTAAATTTCTAATCAAGTCCTACCTTATTCCCAATTTAATCCTAACTAAGTTTACTTACTTTCCTGATTCAATTCACTCTCTATTTCTATTCAAATTTTATCCAAACTCAAATTTAACTATTAAATTTCCAGCATATTTTCCTAATTTCAAATTTTCCTCAATTTAGTCCCTACAACATAAAATTTATAGCTTACTTCACAATTTAATCGTTTTTATCAATTCTAACTTGAAATTCATTCAATTAAATCCCTAATTCATCTTTTTGTTCAACATAAACTATACTTGAAAACCTATGAAATCTTAAAATATCAACTTAATTTCAATAAAACATTGTTTGCAAGCTTTTAAAACATCAAATTTAAGATAAAAGGACTTAGTTTATCTTACCAATTAAACTTGAAGCTTCCAAATCCCAATTCTCCCTTTTTCTTTTCTTTCCCCTTTCCTTTCTTTCTTTTTCGTCTGTTCTCTGTTTCTTCTTTCTCTCTTTTGTTTCCTTTTTATTTTATTATAGTTTATTAACTTTATTTTATTTGTTAGCTTAACATATATTATATTTTTATTCTAAATATCTATTAAATATTCAATCATATATTCACATTTGTACACCATCAATACATACATTTGTCATATACTTAATTTTCAAGTAAATAAATAAATATAATACAAATATATATTCTCATTATTACAATTGTCACTACTTAATTTGTTTATTATACAAAAATCTCACAATTTAATTATTTATCTCATAAATATTTTTTTAATAATAATAAATATCTATTTATTAATTAAATAAAATATTACAAATGTACATACTTAAATTAATACACTTGTATTTTATCTTTACCATACACTTGGCAAAATCATAATTTATTATCAACCAAAAATCTTATACTAATTATTTAATTATTAAATATATTTTAATTTAATAATAATTGATAATAAATATCTTATGCTTAATTAATAAGCAAATTAAATCTATAAACTACAATTGTATACATATTTTAATTACACATGTATTATTTTATCACCATCCATTTGTCAAAATCATAAATTACTGATCATATAAAAATCTTATAATATAATTATTTTAAATTAATTTAATATAATTTATAACTAAAATAATATATTTATAATTTATAACTTAACAAAAATCTTAGATTTTTGTTTTCATGTTTGCCGCCTCATATACCAAATGTGGCTTAATTGCCCATTTGATCATTTATGATTTCTTTTAATCTATAATTCAACTTTTACACCTTATTCTATTTAGTCATTTTTCCTAATTATTCTTAATTAGACTAAATTCACCTAATTAAATCCTAATTAAGCACTCAACTAAACTCATAATTACTTCTAATAATTATTTATGGCTCGATTTACTAAGACGGAGGCCCTTTAACTCATTTTTTCGGCGCCCATAAATTTAGGGTCACTACAGTATCCAAAGTTAGAAGTTTTCTGGGATTAGCTGGCTACTATCGGCATTTTGTAAAAGGATTTTCAATGATTGCTACACCGATGACTCGATTGCTACAGAAAGATGTGAAGTTCGAATGGTCTGAGAAATACCAACAGGGTTTTGACAAGTTGAAAGTATTGTTAACTGAAGCACCAGTTTTAGTTTAGCCTGATTCGGGTAAAGAGTTTGTGATTTTTAGCGATGCGTCCTTGAACGGTTTGGGTTGTGTTTTGATGCAAGAGGGCAAAGTGATAGCTTATGCTTCCAGACAATTGAAGCCGCATGAAAAAAATTATCCGACGCATGACTTAGAGTTGGCTGCTATTGTTTTTGCATTGAAAATTTGGAAACATCATTTATTTGGTGAGAATTTCCATATCTTTACCGACCACAAGTGTTTGAAATATATAATGAATCAGTAAGATTTATATTTGCGACAACGAAGATGGCTCGAGTTGTTGAAAGACTATGAATTAGTGATTGATTATCATCCGGGGAAAGCAAATGTAGTCGCGGATGCTCTGAGTAGAAAATCTTTGTTTGCTTTACGGGCGATGAACACACAGTTAACCTTGACTGATGATGGTTTGATTTTAATTTAGTTAAAAGCTAAACCGTTATTTCTTCACCAAATTTGTGAAACTCAGAAGTGTGATAACGAATTACAAACTAAAAGATTTCAATACAAGTCGACTACTGATTCAGACTATCAGATCGGATCTGATGATTGTTTAATGTTCCGAGGTAGCATTTGTGTACCAAAGAATTCTGAAATTATTCAAAAAATTCTACACGAAGCACACAGTGGGTGTTTATCTGTTCATCCAGGGAGTACAAAAATGTACAATGATTTGAAATAGTTGTACTGGTGGTCAGGCATGAAACGATATATTTTGGAGTTTGTGTCAAGATGCTTAGCTTGTCAACAATTTAAATACGAACATCAAGTGCCTTCGGGATTATTACGACCAGTGATGATACCATAGTGGAAATGGGATAGAGTTACGATGGATTTCGTATTGGGATTACCCCTGTCTCCGAAAAAGAAAGATGCTATTAAGGTTATCATTGATCGACTGACGAAATCTGCACATTTCATTCTTGTACGTGCAAACTATTCGCTTGATAGATTAGCTGAATTGTACATCTCTGATTGTTGGATTGCACGGGGTGCCAGTTTTTATTATTTCGGATAGATATCCGAGGTTTACGTCTCAATTTTGAAGAAATTGCAAGAAACTTTAGGTACGCAGTTACATTTTAGTACTAAATTTCATCCACAAACCGACGGTCAGTGTAGCACCCCTTACCCGTGTCTGATGCCGGGACAGGATACGAGGTATTACCAGACTTAAACACAAGAAAACATACAAAACTGGGCCATAAAATTTCGTCTGAATTTAAAAGTTTTCAATCACATGCAAAATTTCCCTTAGAAGGGCCTACAATGCCCAAAACATACACCGAGAGCGGTTTAGGACTAAACTGAAAATTTTGAGAACCTTCTTTGACACTTAGAAAATTTTTTTCTTTTGGAGAGTCACACGCCAGTGTAGATAGGCCGTGTGGTCTAACACACCTATGTGGTTTGGGACACGCCCGTGTAACTTCTGACTATGACGTCATTAGCAAAATGAGGTCACACGACCACAGTACGTGCCCATGTGCTTAGGCCGTATGGCAAATTAGATTCTCAAAATCAAGTGCAGACTTCACACGACCTGGGTACATGCCTATGCCCTAAGGCCGTGTCCTCCATACGGCTGAGACACACAACCATGTATCTGCCCGTGTGTTTACTACTAGGCATTCTTTTTTGCATTAATTAGGGTACAGGGGACACATGGCTAGACCACACGCCCATGGGGCGGACCATGTGTCACACACAGCCTAGACACACACCCTTGTGTCCAACCGTGTGGACAATTTCTAGGCTATTTTTCAAGCCAATTGCCACCCTTGAACACTCACCTACCTACACTATCTTCATGTCATGCAACATGGCACCTTTAGTTACTCTAGCATTCACATACATGGTTAGTTTATAACTTGGTAGTGTCAACATATCACATACTTAATCCATTAGGCTTTCATATGGTATTCCACACTAATTTTATATCTATTCATCATTATACCACATTTATTGTCATACTCATTAATCATATTTCATACATTAAATATACATGCCATCCATCACATTTATTAACATAATTAACCACAAGCAACCATACCAAGCATAACACATTTGTATGCATGCACAAATGATTAGGGTTACAACCCAAACAATCAATATAAGCCACCTCTCATGGCCAAATACAAAATGAATCACAATACCATCATGAGCCAACACAATTGGCTAATCAATATGACACATAACAAAAAGACCAAGTCCTTATGCATGCCATATTCAAAATACTTAAGTTCACTATACCCAAAAGATTAGTTTGATAGTGTGAATCGAGCTCCAACGCTCTTCGATCCCTGAGCTAGCTTGGTGACACTATAAAAAGAAAGGAAAGGGGTAAGCTTTAAAGCTTAGTAAGTTCACATGCAAATAATTAGCAACATAAATAATACAATTAACATAAGGCAAAGTTTTATAAATGTCATCAAGTCTCATAAGCATAACTTTCTCATATGCATTCTTACCACATGTTCATAGCATACCGAGATCTTTAATCATGAGTTTATGTACATACCTGAACAAACTTGCACATAATACTTACTTTCTCGTCTTTGACATGTTCATTAAGATTACCCATGGAACTTCCCTTTAAACTACCCGTTGAACACTTAGAATACTATCGGATACATACGAATTTTGCACCTAAGTGCCCCATATGTAGCCAACGCTACCTTATCTCGCATATCACATGTTGCTCGCTTTCGAGCTACTCACGGGTCTACTCTCACAAGTTGACGGTCAGAATATAGCTACACGGGCTGCTCACACAAGCTGTCAGGTATCCGCACCACATGCCGGACTACCCAGCCACAGGTAGAACATACAAGACCAGTACCCAGAATGCCAAAACATGTGTAACATATATCATGAACTCAAACCACAACTCATGAGCTTAGATCACATAGTTCCTAGTGACATGTCACTCGTACACTAATCTATTCCTAAGGTTCAAACGGGATTTTCTTCGATATCACATTTCTGTCAAACTTGCTCGTAATGTCAATTTCAGTATCCATAGCACCAATCACATGGTCATGGAATAATCAAAGCAAAATTCATAAAAAAATTTAAGTACTAAATACTTGATACAACATCACATTAAATATTTATGTACTTACCATGCATGCAATATTAAAGCATTTAAAGTATGGTGCATGTTGCATAATTTACATATGAACTTACCCTAGTACAAAATGATAGAAACGAGCCTAATCTTCGTAAACTTTATTTTTCCCCCGATCAAGACCTGAATCACGTTTTTCTTGATATATAATGTCATATTTAACTTGTTCAATACACAGATTGTTCAAATCGACCTATAACACATATTTTGGTAAAATTACCTTTTTACTCCTAACTTTTTACTTATTTAAACTTTAGTCAATAGGCTCGTAGAATGAAATGCATGCATTTTCTTGGTTACCCAAGCCTAGTCGAACCTATACCATGCTCATATCAGCCCACATTTTCCTTTATTTCACATTTTTATTACTTATTTTTACACCTTACAAACAAGTCCTTTTTAGGTGTTTTCACTAAAAATCACTTAGTAAAAGATGTTCATCACACATCAAACTTTCATAATCTTCAATTAAACATCAAGATGCATGCATGTCACACATGGGTAAGTTTTTGAACATGAAACCTAGCTTAAAATAATGGTAGATATAGCTAGGTCTTGCTTCAAGGATCTCAAAAACATAAAGAACATTAAAAACAGGGCTAGGGAGCACTTACAATCAAGCTTGAAATGTTCAAAACCCTAGCTATGGAGAGCACGAAATTTTTGGCACCCCTTGGAGAAGATGGACACCATTTTGACTTGATTTTCCCATTTTATTCTTTTATTAACCAAATGATAGAAATGCCCTTAAAACATTTCTTTCCAGTTTTTCCTATTCGTGCCCATTTTTATCCAAAATTTTAGAACTTGGTCAAATTGCTATTTAAGGACCTATAATTAATGATCCAATGCAATTTCATGCTTGAAGATTCTAGAACACAAGTTTTTCAACTTATTCAATTTAGTCCCTAAAGTCAAATTGGACACCTTAGGCATAGAATTTCTTTATGAAAATTTCACACAAATATACAATAATATCATGGACCATCAAATAATCACAAAATTATTATTTCTATTTCAAATTTGTGGTCTCAAAATCACTGTTCTGACTAGACCCAAATTTAGGATGTTATAGTCAGTTTGAGAGAGTAATTTAGATTTTCGAAGATCTGCTTCGTTGTTGTGTTTTAGATTTTGAAGGCAACTGGGAAAAATATTTTGTAACACCCTATACCTGTAACCCACGCTGGGTCGAAGTACGAGGCATTACTAACTTTATCTCATGCATACAAACAGTCTCAAGTCACCGAGATTTGGTCCAAGTTAAAAATTTTTCAATTTCTACTTTAAACTTCTTATTATGGGCCTACGAGCCCCAAATCGACCATAAAAACTATTCGGAACCATTCTGGGTCCTTAAACCAACCTTAAGAAATTTATCTTAAAAAAGGGCACATGTCCCTGTGTAAGGGTAACACGCCCGTGTGACCATTTCAACATGGTCATGCTGGTGGTCCATATGGCTCACACGGCCTAAGCACACTAGGACACGCCCCTGTCCCACACCCGTGTGGAATTAAATTCTAATTCACACCTACAGGGGTTTTCACACGGCCAGACACATGCTCGTGTCAATGTCTCGTGTCCCTCACATGGCCACAACACGCTCGTGTCTTAACCCATGTGCAAAAACTTGAGTATTCTGTTTCTGATGTCAACATTCCTAAATTGTCACACGGCCAAGACAAACGCCCATGTACTAGGCCATGTCCTCCACACGGCTGAGACACACGGTCGTGTTTCTGCCTTTTTGTCAATTATCATGCATACTGACTTAAAATTTTTATGTGCAGGGGTCACAAGGCCGAACATACACCCATAGGGCAGACCGTGTGTCACACACGACCTAGACACATGCCTGTGTGTCTACCTGTGTGGGCAATATAAGGCTATTTACCAAACCTTATTGCCACCAATGTATACCTATTTTCACGCAAATACCAGCCAATACCAAAACAAGCATAATTTCCAAAATCAAATCAGCCACAATAGACATTCATTCAACCATGTAGATGCAACTTTTATAAACTCAAAATGAATATTAGCCATAATTCATGGCTTAATACTAGGTATGGGATATATTCCAAGCCAACACATTTGGCCAAATCTCCAGACTCAAAATAATAAGTTCTAATCCTATACATGACATATTCAAAAATATAAATCCAACTATACCGGATGTTTCGGCTGATAGTGTGATCGATATCTCTGAATTCTGGTGATCCTTGAGCCTATTAGGCGGCACTGAAAGAAATGGAAAGGAAAGGGAGTAAGCATAAAGCTTAGTAAATTGCATATAAATAAATATACAACAATAAGTCTACAATTTACCAACAACTTATGATACCAAAGTGAGCATAAGCATGACTTACTCTTTACTTCATACAAATCACGTAGGATACACAATGAGTTCACATATTATACATATGTATCACCTAGGTACCTGTAATACTCACAATACGATTATACTTTTCTCATTAACTTAAATTTATAACTCTCGCTGTTGAACCATTCGAAACACTACCGGATATTCCATAGGCCTCAATCATGGGTAAAGTGTCGATGCCATGTCCCAGACATGGCTTTACACTGGCTATCATCTTCGAGGCCGATGCCATGTCCCAGAAATGGTCTTACACTAGCTCTCACATAACCATGCCGATGCCATGTCGCAGACATGGTCTTACACTGACACATCTCGTAGCCGATGCATGTCCCAAACATGTCTTATACTGGCTTATATCCCGAGGTTGATGCATGTCCCAGACATGTCTTACACTAGCACTCGTCTCAATGCCGATGCCATGTCCCAGACATAGTCTTACACTGGCTCTTATAATGTGGCCGATGCATGTCCCAGACATGTCTAACACTAGCTCACACAAATGACCCAAGTGATACAGTATGAATATCTAGTTTACTTCCTAACGTCCCAACGGGAATTCTACTATCTCAATAATCATTACAAATTCTCAATCTCGTAATCAGGCAATTCATGCCATATCTATTCAATGAAAATTTAAATACAGATAGTAGCAATGTAGCTATGTTATTTACATACAACTTACCTCAGATTTCAAAATGTAGCGACTATACAGTTTAGTCGATTTGCTTGGCTTTCCCCCGGTCTTAGTTTGGATTTTACAATTCTTGATTTATATTATCAAAATACACTTGTTTAGTCACTAATTACAATTAGGACTATCTGTCTTTCGAGACATGCATCCTATCCTAAGAAAAATTCACATTTTTAGTAAAATGACCATTTTGCCCCTAAACTTTGGCAAAATGACCATTTTACCCCTATGCCGGAAAATTGATTTTTATTGAATTTCGTGCCACTTAGGCTTAGCTAAAATCTTTTTACTCTTATAGCAACCTAAAATTCTCACTATTTCACACACTTATCACTTATTTTGCAACTTATGCAAAATAGTCCCTTTAGGTGTTTTCATGCTAACACCTTTCACAAAAGTTGTTTATAAGACAACCAAGACTCATTTTCTTCCATAAAAACTCAGCAAAAAACACAAATTATTTCATGGCAAAACCCTAAACTTATATCGTTTTGCAAGATAACACCCTCATTTTGAAAACTCATGCTTCAAGGGTCTCAAAAGTACAAAAATATTTTAGAAAAGCCATTAGGATCACTTACTTGTGAGTGCTTCAAGTTACTGAAAATTTTTGAAATTTAAAACCCCAAAAATGGCTGATACTTTCAACTAAGAAGAAATGGGAAATAGGGTGATATCATTTCCTTTTTCTATTTTCTATTTTAGTCAAAATTATTCATCTAATCCCACCAAAAGTTGAAATTTTTGACCACACATGTCTCCTAAGGCCGGCCACCCTATTTCTAGGGGTCTAATTACCTTTAAAGGCCCCCAATTTAGGTTCTCTAGCTATTTAACACATTTAGCTATCAATTTAGGACTTTTACATTTTATGCAGTTTAGTTTTTTTCATAATCGGGCTGACAAACGTCAAAATTAACTCACGAAATTTTTCATGTACTAATATAAACGTCCTATGACTGCAAAATAATAATAAAATAATTTCTCCAACTTTGGCTTTTTTGTCCCGAGACCACTATTCCGACTAGGCCCTAAATCGGGCTGTTACATTTTTGCCCCCTTAGGGATTTTCGTCCTCGAAAATCTTACCAGCGAATAAGTTTGGGTACTAATCTCGCATAGTCTTCTTGAGTTCCCATGTGGCTTCCTCGACTCCATGCCTATGCCTCAAAACCTTCACAAGTGCTATATTCTTATTTCTCAATTGTTTGACTTCCCGAGCAAAAATATTGACCGGCTCCTCGCCATAAGTCATGTTTGGAAGAATTTCAAACTCTGTCGGCTTAATCACATGAGAAGGGTCTGATCTATATCGAAGTAGCATGGACACATGAAACACGTCGTGAATCTTTTCCAATTCTGATGGCAAATCCAATCCGTAAAAAACTGGCCCTACTTTCTCGGTAACTATATAAGGTCCTATGAAACGAGGACTCAACTTGCGTTTTCTACCAAATCAGAGGACTTTCCTCCACAGAGATACTTTTAAAAATACCTTATCACCGACTTGAAACTCAATTTCCTTTCTTTTCAAATCCGTGTAAGATTTCTGTCTATCTGAGGTAGCCTTGAAGTAGTCACAAATCACTCTAACTTTCCTTTCAGTCTTCTTAATTAATTCGACCCCGTGAATCTGACCCACTTTAAGCTCATTCCAATATAAGGGCGTTCAACACTTTCACCCATATAATGCCTCATAATGCGCCATTTTAAAACTTGTCTAATAACTGTTGTTATAGGCGAATTCAACCAACGGTAGATACTTTTCCCAACTACCTTGGAAGTCAAGGACGCAACATCGTAACATGTCCTCTAATATTTGACTGACCGTCGGTTTGCAGATGGAAAGCTGTGCTAAAATTCAACTTTGTTACCAGAGCCTTTTGTAACTTTTTCCAAATCCTCGAGGTAAATCTCAGTCTCTGTCTGAAACAATCGATATGGGCACTCCGTGTAGTCTCACAATCTCAGAAACATACAAGTCGACTAATCTCTCAAGGGAGTAATTGGTACGCACTGGTATAAAATGTGCCGACTTTGTTAGCCTATCCACAATAACCCAAACAGCATCCTTTTTCTTCAGGGTTACCAGTAAACCCGTCACAAAGTCCATAGTGATCCGATCACACTTCCACTCGGGGATCATGATAGGCTGAAGTAGACCCGAAGGCACTTGATGTTCAGCCTTTACTTGTTGACAGACCAGGCACTTAGACACAAACTCTGAAATATCTCTTTTCATACCCGACCACCAATACATTTTCTTAAGGTCGTTGTACATTTTCACACTGCCTGGGTGGACGGACAAACAACCATTATGTGCTTCTCTCAGAATCTTCTGAATAAGCTCATTGTCCTTGGGTACACAAACTCTGTCTCTAAACATTAAACATCCATTGGTACTAATACGAAAATCTGATTCAATTCCCGACTCACCCTGAATTCTCTTGGCTTGCAATTTCTCATCACCGTTCTGAGCTTCTCAGATCTCTTGAAGAAACGTCGGTCTAGATCTCATCTCTGTTAGAATTGTACCATCATCAGAAAATGTCATATTGGCATTCATTGCTCTCAGCGCAAATAATAATTTTCTACTTAAAGCGTCAGTGACTACATTCGCCTTTCTTGGATGGTAGTCAATAATCAATTCATAGTACTTTATCAGCTCTAACCACCGTCGTTACCGTAAATTCAATTCCTTTTGAGTCATCAGGTACTTTAATCTCTTATGATCGATGAATACCTGACATTTCTCCCCATACAAATGGTGTCTCCAAATTTTTAGTGCAAACACTATTGTGGCCAACTCTAAATCATGCGTCAGGTAGTTTTTCTCATGTGGCTTCAGTTGTCTTGAAGCGTAAGCTATGACCTTACCTTCTTGCATAAGCATGTACCCCAAACCATTTAAGGAGGCGTCACTATATACTACAAACTCTTTTCCCGACTCCGGTTGCACTAACACTAGGGCTTCAGTCAACAAAGCCTTTAATTTCTCAAAACTCTGCTGGCACTTTTCTGTCCATTCAAATTTGACATCCTTTTGTAGTAGTCTCATCATCGGTGTAGCTGTCATAGAGAATCCGTTTACAAACCGTCTATAATACCCGGCCAACCCCAAAAAGCTTCGAACCTCAGTCACATTTTTCGGAGGTTTTCATTCAACAATAGCTAAGATCTTACTTGGGTCAACTCGGATCCCGTCTCCTAACACAAGATGTCCTAGAAAATTGACCTCTTTAAGCTAAAATTCACTCTTACTGAACTTGGCATGCAATCCCTTGTCTCTCAAGGATTGAAACACAACTCTCAGATGCTCTACGTGCTCGCTCTCATCACGCGAATAAATCAATATGTCATCGATAAAGACGAGGACAAACTTATCCAAATATGGCCTAAAAATGCGATTCATTAGATCCATAAATACCGTCGGGGCATTAGTCAAACCAAAAGGCATAACAAGGAATTCATAATGCCCATATCTCGTCTGAAAAGCAGTCTTTGGTACATCTTGCTCTTTTACTCTCAACTAGTAGTACCCGGATCTTAGATCAATCTTGGAAAATATAGTGGCCTCCTTCAACTGATCGAACAAATCATCAATTCTTAGCAAAGGATATTTTTTCGTCACCCTCGCCTTATTGAGCTCTCTATAGTCGATACATAATCTCATCGACCCGTCTTTCTTTTTCACGAAAAGTACTGGAGCACCCCATGGTGAAAAACTTAGTCTCGCAAAGCCCTTATCCGTTAGCTTTTGCAACTGTGCTTTCAACTCTTTCAACTTGATTGGAGTCATCCTATACGGAGAAATCGAGATGGGCGTCGTACCTGGAACCAACTTAATTCCAAACTCGATTTCCCTCACTGGAGGTAGTTCGGGTAATTCTTCCGGGAACACGTCTGTAAATTTACAGACCACTGATACCGATTCAATCTTCAACTCAGACACTTGAGTATTCAACATAAAAGCTAGATAGGCCCCATATCCTTTCCTCAAATATTTCTTAGCAGTTAAAGACGATATTACTACAGGCAGATTATCTGACCCATCTGGTCTGACTCGAAGAACATTCCAGTCTTCACATTTCAACTCAATAACTTTCCTCCCATAGTCCACTACAACACTATGAGAAGTTAACCAATCCATCCCAAGGATTACGTCAAATTCATTAAACGACAATAACATCAAGTTAGTCAAAAAACAATGACCTCTAATTGTTAAAGGACAATCCTTACACACTTGGTCCACTAATACATATTTGCCTAAAGGGTTAGAAACTTTGATCACAAACTCAGTGGACTCTACTAGCATGCTCATACGAGGTACCAATTCCATACAAATATAAGAGTATTTAGATCTCAGGTCAATTAATGCAACAACAGATATATCATGGATAGAAAAAGTACCCGTGATCACATCGGGAGACTCTGCCTCTTCCCTAGCTCGAATAGCATAAGTCCTTGCAAGCGCTCTTCCCTTGAACCTCACTGCAGCATTTCTGGGTGCACTTCTACTAGAAGCCCCGCTTTCTGGGTTATTTTGTGGTTTACCCCTCAATAGAGCACTGCTTGCCTTTACTTCTTGCTTTCTCTCTCCCATCTCAGGGCAATCACGAATAAAGTGGTCTAGTGACCCACACTTGTAGCAACCCCTCTCGTTTCCTTGACACTCGCTAAAATAACGCCTGCCACGCAGTGAGCATTCTGGCTTATTTGGCTGAGCACTACTGACACTCACAACAAAAGTGGTCTGGGCTCTAGAAGTTGCGTTCTGCCGGTTCCTGTTTCTATTTGAAAACCCACCGAAACATTCAATCGTGTAGCAAAATCTTTTGAAATTTTAGATAAGAACTGATATGATTTCCCCATCTATCTCTTTTTTGAATCCTGCAACTCAATAGCTGCATTTCTCCTTTCTTTTACTAGCTCCTCAGCCTTGCATGCTCTCTCGACAAGTACTACAAATTCTCTTATCTCCAAGATGCCAACAAACACTTGGATGTCTTTATTAAGTCCATCCTCAAACCTCTTACACATGGTAGCTTTAGTGGATATGCATTCCCGCGCATATTTGCTGAGTTTAACGAACTCGCATTCATACTCCGTCACAGTCTTATTACCTTGCTTTAACTCTAAAATTCCTTCCTTTCTTGATCCATGAATTTTTGGCTAATATACTTTTTTCGGAACTCTTCTTGGAAAAATTCCCAAGTTACTCTTTCTCTCGGTACCACGAACACGAGAGTATTCCACCACTGATATGCTGAATCCCTTAAAAGTGACACCGCACACTTCACGCATTCTTTACGTGTGCATGATAATTCATCAAATACCCTGATGGTATTTTCTAGCCAAAATTCTGCTCTCTCCAGATCATCATCTATACTAGCTCAAAATTCATCGGCCCCTTATTTTTGGATCTTGTCTACCGGAGGCTTCTCTCTTCTAAACATGTCCTCGCCTTGCAGAGCTACTGGGGCATACTAAGGAATTGGAGGAGGTGGGGGAGGCAGAGTGTTCGGGTTCGCATGAACGAACTCCGTGTACCAAGCGTCCATCATCCGGAGGTAGTCTTCTCTAAGCCCTCTGCCTTGGCTCATAGTCGTGGGCTCACTCTCAACCGGCGCGGTCCCTTCGTCGGGAGCCGGCGTATTACTTTCCACATCATCTGTCATGGCTATATCAGGATCCATTTACTATGTAAAAACATAATTTATAATCGTCAGAATTCATCACACTATCAATGTACAATTATGGCATGTATAGCTAGACTCGTACACTAGCTAGGTTAGTCCTAGAACCGACTAAACCATAGCTTTGATACCACTAAATGAAACACCCTATACCTGTAACCCATGCCAGGTCAGAGTATAAAGCATTACCTAACTTTATCTCATGCATACAAACAGTTTCAAGTCACCGAGACTTGGTCCAAGTTAAAAATTTTTCAATTTCTACTTTAAACTTCTTATTACGGGCCTACGAGCCCCAAATCGACCATTAAAAACTATTCAGAACCATTATGGGTCCTTAAACTAACCTTAATAAATTTGCCTTAAAATAGGGCACACGCCCATGTGGAAGGGTAACATGTTTGTGTGACCATTTTGACATGGTTGTGCTGGTGGTCCATGTGGCTCACACGGTGTAACACCCCTTACCCGTATCCGTCGCCGGAACAGGGTACGAGGTATTAACAAATTATAGTATATACTATTAAACAAAACCCGACAAAAATATGGCGTGCAATTTGATCATTATAACATATGCCATTAACAATACAAACCAACTTCAAAGGCTTCGTACAAAATGATTAGTTTGATACTATAAGTAATAATTTGAACCTATACAATTATGGCATGTAACAAAATAACTAAGTCTTCTATACATGCCATATTTCAAAATGTTGAGTTCAGATACCAAGAGTATTGATAGTGCGGGCAGATCTTCTACGATCTCTAACTCCTGTGCTAGCTGGACGACACTATAAGACAAAGGAGAGAAAAGAAAGTAAGCTTATAGCTTAGTAAGTAAGTATATAAATAAAAAATAAGAAATCTAATATGTTTACAATATAACTCAATTATCTCATATTTTTAATTTTATTGTTTACTCCAATTTGATCAAGCTGTCCTTCCTGCGTCATGATCACTAAATAAATCATAACTCGAGTTACAAAACTCAAAATTCAAATCTGTAAAATTTCCCTGAATCTAGACTCACAAAAATTCTAACTAATTTTTTTCTAGAATTTTTAGTTTAGCCAATTAGTACAGTTTATTAGTTAAAGTTTCCCCTATTACACAGTTCAACTAATCTGACCTCTGTTGATTTCGAATTGAATTCCTATCAGTACACAATTCAAATAACCATGAAACCTATTTCATTTAAAACTAGACTCAATAAGGAATTTAGGCATATAAACTATATTTCTTAATTTGTTTTGTAAAACTTTTAATGATTTTTAAAAGTTGAAACAGGGGATTACATAGTCATCCTGAGCAAGTCTCACACAATTGTAAATATCTCAAAATATAGAATTCCTTTGCTTGTTCTGTTTCTTTTATATGAAAATAGACTCATTAAGAATTAATTTCACACCTCATTCAACCTATAATTAAATTCCTTCTATTTTTGGTGAATTTTCAAAACCACGTCACTGCTACTGTCCAAAACAGTTTTAATGCTAATTTCATTCTTTCACACATTCTTTATAGTAACCTCATTTTAACTTACATATATATATACTACAAATCATTTTTGTGACAGCCCAAAATTGACCCTAGTCGGGAAGTGGTTTCGGGACCGCTAAACCGAGTCACCGAAAGGTTTGAATGTGATGTTTATTGTCTAGAATATGTAATCATGACTGTGTGAAAATTTCAAGCTTCGATTTAGTCGATTGCATGTGAATTTAGTCAATAGGACTTATATGAGAAAATTTTAAAATGTGATAGGTCAATGCATGAGGACCTATTAGTGCACATGGAAGAAAAAGGGGACTTGCATGTCAAATTCCCCTCCCTAATATGTAGTGGCCGGCCATGCTATGGGTGGAAACATGTCACCAACATGTTGTGTTAGTGATGTATGGTAAGGAAAATAAAATAATAAGCATGATAATTAAATAATGAAAGGAAGGGTGATGGAAAAAAAAATAACATGGTCTCACCCCCTTGTTGCCGTGAATTGAAGAAAGAAAAAAAAAAGTGTTCATTCTTGAACATCCTTGGCCGAATAGAGGAAAGAAAGGAAGGGGAAAAAGCTTGAGAAAATCGGCTATGGTGGTTTGCTAGACTAAGGTATGTTTGATATTATTCTTTGAGATTCATGTATATTTTAAGTTGTAAGTGAAAATCTACCTAGCCATGGTTCAAATTTTGTTAATTGATGGAGATGATATTCGGCCATGAATGTTACATTCTTGGTTGGTATTTTGATGTCTTTGGTGATGAGGTATGAAGATGGTTGATTTTGAGTGTTTAATAAAAAGGATGCATGAATTATTGTTAAATAATGGTCGAATGTAGCATGATTAAAGATGTGAATAAATTGAAGTTAAGGAGGTTGTCAATGAAAAATATGAGTTGGATGAGGCTTAAAGAATAAAAATCTAGGTGACTAGAGGTCAAGGACATTCGGTCATAGGCTTGTATGCTAGCAAAATCGGCCAAGTGATTATGTGGTGGAAATTAAGTGTTAAATGGAATGAAAATGATATTATATGGGAGTATGTATATTCGGCCATATGAGTAAATATATAGATGATGTTAAATTTGATTATGTATAATGGGCATTAAGATGTGGAACTTAAGAAATTAGAAGTAATGAACTTGATAGTATTTAAGAGATAGAGGTGATAGATTAATGTTGCACATTCGGCTATGGTTAGGCATGTTGATGATCTTATCTTGATTTAGATAATTAGGCATAAATGGGTGGCAAAGGGGATGAAATTGTCGAATGATTAGTTGGGTAACAAAAGAAGCATTCGGCCATCCCTTGAGAGCTTGTGTGATGTTGGGTTTAAAATTAGCAAAGGTAACTTACCTAATGCATGTGCATGGGTGATTAGATTTTGATGATATGGTAGTTGCATGAGGTTATTAGCCGAATATACTAACATACATATACATGTGAAATTGGATTGTAAATATTTGGCAAGGTGGTTAAACTAGTTAAATTATTGATTAAGCTCAAGGAGTTAAAGGAGGTGAATCGAGCAAAGGCAAAGAAAAGGTCATCGAGTAGCCGAGTTGGAACCGTCTTACCCAACACGAGGTAAGTCATTAAGCATGTAGTTGGTATTATTTCAAATGGTCATAATGTTTATGTATTGATGCCGAATGGAATGAATAAATATACATATATATATATATGCATGTACGTATGTGATGATGAAATTGTTGAATGAAAAGAAAAGAGGTAAGATGTACTGAGTTGTTGATCTCGGCACTAAACGTGCGGGTATAACCATTTATGACCATGAGATTTGGCGCTAAGTGCGCAGGATTAAATTGTACAGCACTAAGTGTGCGATTTGACTATGTTGCACTAAGTGTGCGAAATGAATATGATGCACTAAGTGTGCGAATTGACCATGCGGCACTAAGTGTGCGAGTTTGACTATGTAGCACTAAGTGTGCGATTTGATTACGTAGCACTAAGTGTGCGAGTTGATTATATAGCACTGAGTGTGCGGACTCAATATACATTCGTGAATCATTATGGACACTATGTGTACGACACTATTGAGTCGATCGCAGACAGCGGATCGGGTAAGTGTCTTGAGTACATGGCTAATAGGTGCTATGCTTATACTTGGTGTTGAGCTCGGTAAGTTTGAACCTATGTGACAACTATACTTGAAGTCACGTACATAAAATTTATCGTAGGATGGGTGAAAGGCCGTTTAGTCGTTTGATTGTAACGAAAATAAATTGATTTATGAAAATGCTTCAATGTCCTATTGATGAGTATATGGAATGTGAATGCATGAATTGATATGAAATTGAATCGATAGGTTGGAGGAACTATGGTATGGTTCGGAATGGATAGAGTAATTAGCCTCGTTCCATTTTGTTTTCTCTTGTGATAATGTTATTGATGGATGGTAGTGCATAGCTTATGACTTACTGAGTTATAAACTCACTCGGTGTTTCCTTGTCACCTATTCTAGGTTTCTTGGACACATCTCTTTTTGCGTGATCGGGCCGTCATCGAAGTCATCACACCGGATAGCAAGTTTTGGTACTTTCTTCTTAGTTGGCTTAGAAGAACATTTTGGCATGTATAAGCTATTACGTTGTGTTTGAACTTTGGCATGTAAACTTTAAGCCATGCGAAGATGGCACGAATGTTCGATTGAGTTGGATCAAGGGTAGGCATGAAATGGACCTAGTTACTTTCGTAACAGATGCTGGCAGCAGCAGTGTCATGAGATTGAAAAATCACTAAAAATAGTAGGAGTGGAATTAATTGATGAATAAATTATGTAGTCGAAGCTCGATGAGTCTGTTTTCATGAGGAAGTAACGAAAAGATCATATGGGCAGTATATTAAGAGATAATCAGATTTTTGTGGGACAGGGCCAGAACGGTTTCTGGATTCCCTGCTCCGACTTTGGAAATTCATTATAAATTAACCAGGGATAATTAGGGGTCGTACCATATATGTATAGATTCCTCTCTGAGTCTAGTTTTCACAGAAACAGACGGCATCAGTATTGAAGCCCCGTGCAGGGAGATATCCAAGTCGTAATGGGCAAAGGTCAGTGTAGTCGACCCCTGCAACATGGGAGAATTTGACTAATAAACTGTACTAATTGGCCCAACCAAAAATTCTAGAAAAAAATACATAGATGGGCACATGAGTCTAGTTTCTGGGAAAAATTACGAAACTGATTTTCGAGTTACGAAACTCAAGATATGATTTTTAAAACGACTAGTACACAGATTGGGCAGTGTCTGGAAAATAAATTTTATAAGGGGTTAAAGTCAGTTAACACCTCGTGTTCGACTCCGGTGTCGGTTTCGGGTTCGGGGTGTTACATTTGATTGGTATCAGAGCTATGGTTTAGTCGGTTCTAGGACTACCATAGCGCGCATGAGTCTAGCTATACATGCCGAATGTTAATGTTTAAATGTGTGATGACTTCTGACGGTTGAAATGTTTTTGTTTTGATTTGTAAATGGACCCCGGTGAAGAAAGAACCCTAGCGGATGACGTTGAGAGCGTAGCGGCTGCTCCTGCACAAGGGACACCGCGACGCCGCCTGTTGAACCTCAGTCATCTGCGAATAATCAAGGTGAGGGGGCTAAACAAGCCTTCTTTACCATGATGAATGAGTGGGTCGCGCAATATGCCCGAACCAACCCGGCTGTCCAACAATTCCCAAATTTGAATAATCCACCCCAAGAGCCTGTAATGCCATCAGTCGCTGATCCTGTGAGGCTGAGTAAGCCACCTGTAGACTTGATTAGGAAGCGTGGGGCCGAGGAGTTCAAGGCCATAGTAACTGATGATGCCGAAAGGGCCGAGTTCTGGCTTGATAACACCATTCGGGTGTTCGATGAATTGTCATGCACACCCGACGAATGTCTAAAATGTGCTGTATCTTTGTTGCGAGACTCAGCCTACTATTGGTGGAGGACCTTGATTTCCATAGTCCCGAACGAGCGAGTAACTTGGGACTTCTTTCAAACGGAATTCCGAGAGAAATTTATTAGCCAACGGTTCATTGATCAGAAGCATAAGGAGTTCATGGAACTCAAGCAAGGCCGTATGATAGTATCTGAATACGAACATGAATTCGTAAGACTCAGTAGGTATGCCCGGGAGTGTGTAGCTGATGAGGTTGCTATGTGCAAAAGATTCGAGGAAGGATTGAATGAGGATTTAAAGCTACTAATGGGTATTTTGGAAATAAAAGAATTCGTAACACTAGTCGAACGAGCCTGCAAGGCGGAAGAACTTGGAAAGGAGAAGAAGAAGGCTGAATTTGAAGCTAGAGACTACCATGAAAGATCGACGGGTAAAGCTCCGTTCTCAGCCGTAAAGAAGTTCAGGGAGGACACTAATAAGTCGAGGACGACTGCGGGAATTTCCATCAGAGCAAGACCATCGACGGACTCCCGAGCTACTTCGGTAGCTAGTGTGGGCAATAATCGTCTAGAGAAACCTGAATGTCCCCAATGTGGAAGACGACACCTAGGTGAATGTTGGGGCAAGTCTACTAGCAGGGCCTGTTACGGATGTGGTTCGAAGGACCACTTCATTAGAGATTGCACAGAGCTTGATGAGAAGAATAAGATTCAAGGTGCAAGACCTAGTGGAGTGACAACTAGAGATAGACCACCGAGAATTTTAGGAGGTAGGGGTGGTAGTCAGAGAGGGGCCTCTGATATGGCTGTTCGAGCCGAGAACCGCACTCCTGCTAGAGCATATGCCATCCGCGCACGAGAGGAGGCATCCTCCCCTGACGTCATCACTGGTACCTTCACTCTCTTTGATACTAATGTGATTGCATTGATTGACCCTGGCTCTACTCATTCATATGTATGTGAAACCTTAGCATCCAGTAAGACTCTACCTGTTGAGTCTACTGAGCTCGTAATTCGAGTATCAAACCCTTTGGGTCAATGCGTACTTGTTGATAAAGTGTGTAAGAGATGCCCTCTAATAATCCGAGAATCCTGTTTTCCGGCCGATTTGATGCTTTTGCCGTTCGACGAGTTTGATGTTATTCTTGGTTTGGATTGGTTAACCGCGCATGATGTGGTTGTGAATTGCAAAAGCAAGACTATCGATTTGAGGTGCGCAAATAACGAAATAATCCGAGTTGAGTCTGCGGACTTAAGGGGGTTGCCAGCTGTAATATCAGCAATATTGGCCCAGAAATATGTGAGGAAAGGGTGCGAAGCATACCTCGCGTATGTACTTGATGACAAGGAGTTGAAAAGAAACCCGAATCGGTGCCGGTGGTTTGTGAATACCCGGATGTTTTTCCTGAAGAGTTACCGGGTTTGCCACCTGTTCGGGAGGTAGAGTTTGGTATTGAGCTTGTACCTGGAACTACACCAATTTCGATAGCTCCGTATCGTATGGCACTAACCGAGTTAAAAGAATTGAAAGCTCAATTGCAAGAGTTGACGGATAGAGGTTTCGCTCGACCAAGTTTCTCACCTTGGGGTGCACCAGTATTGTTCGTGAAAAAGAAGGACGGAACCATGAGGTGGTGCATTGACTATCGTCAACTAAATAAAGTGACGATAAAGAATAAGTATCCGTTACCGCGTATTGATGATTTGTTTGATCAATTAAAGGGAGCATCGGTGTTTTCAAAGATAGATTTGAGATCGGGTTATTATCAGTTGCGGATTCGAGATTCGGACGTACCCAAAACTGCTTTCAGAACGAGGTACGGTCACTACGAGTTCTTAGTGATGCCGTTTGGGCTCACTAATGCCCCTGTGGTGTTTATGGATTTGATGAATCGGATCTTCAGGCCGTATTTGGATCGGTTCGTAGTTGTGTTTATTGATGACATCTTGGTCTATTCAAGAGATGAGACCGAACATGCTGAGCATCTGAGGCAAGTGTTGCAAATTTTGCGGGATAAGCAGTTATATGCTAAGTTCAGTAAGTGTGAGTTCTGGTTAAGAGAGGTTAGCTTCTTGGGTCATGTGGTATCCGCATCGGGTATTCGAGTTGACCCGAGCAAAATTTCAGCCATACTTAACTGGAAGCCTTCGAGAAATGTTACCGAAGTCCGGAGCTTTCTAGGGCTCACCGGTTATTACCGACGATTTGTCAAAGGTTTCTCAATGATAGCCACACCAATGACGAAGCTACTTCAAAAGGATGTTAAGTTCGAATGGACGGAGAAATGTCAGAAAAGCTTCGATCAACTAAAAACTCATTTGACTGAAGCTCCAATTTTGGTGCAACCCGAATCGGGTAAAGAGTTTGTCATTTATAGTGACGCATCCCTACTTGGGTTGGGTTACGTATTGATGCAAGAAGGTCGAGTTGTGGCCTATGCGTCGAGACAATTGAAGCCACACGAGAGAAATTATCCGACCCATGATCTCGAACTAGCCGCCATTGTGTTTGCATTGAAAATATGGCGACATTATTTGTTTGGTGAGAAGTGCCATGTGTTTTCGGATCACAAAAGTCTCAAATATTTGATGACTCAACGAGACTTGAATCTGCGACAAAGACGTTGGCTTGAGTTGTTGAAAGATTACGAGCTTGTCATTGATTACCACCCGGGAAAGGCTAATGTGGTTGCGGACGCCTTAAGCCGGAAATCACTGTTTGCTTTGCGAGCGATGAATGTACACTTGTCTGTTCTACCTGACAATGTGTTAGTAGCTGAATTAAAAGCCAGACCATTATTGACTCATCAAATTCGTGAAGCTCAGAAAGTCGATGATGAATTGGTTGCAAAACGAGCTGAGTGTGTTCCGAACAAGGAATCGGAGTTTCAGATTGATGATGAAGGTTGTTTGAGGTTTAGAAGTCGTTTGTGTGTTCCAAGGAATTCGGAACTCATTCCGATGATTCTGAACGAAGCCCATTGTAGCCGAATGTCAATTCACCCGGGGAGCACGAAAATGTACAACGACTTGAAACGTCGGTTTTGGTGGCATGGTATGAAACGAGACATCTCCGACTTTGTTTCGAGATGTTTAATATGTCAACAAGTGAAAGCGGAACATCAAGTGCCTTCAGGGTTACTTCAGCCGATCATGATACCCGAGTGGAAATGGGACCGAGTCACAATGGACTTTGTGTCCGGACTGCCACTGTCCACAAGTAAGAAGGATGCGATTTGGGTTGTTGTTGATAGGCTGACTAAGTCGGCTCACTTTATCCCCGTGCGTATGGATCTTTCATTGGATAAACTAGCCGAATTGTATGTCTCTCAGATTGTGAGATTACATGGAGTACCTATTTCTATCGTGTCGGATAGAGATCCGAGATTCACCTCACGATTTTGGAAGAAATTGCAAGAAGCTTTGGGTACCAAGCTGCATTTTAGCACCGCTTTTCACCCCCAAACCGATGGTCAATCCAAGCGGATAATTCAGATACTTGAGGATATGTTGAGATGTTGCATCCTCGAGTTCAGTAGTTCATGGGAACGGTATTTACCTTTGATTGAATTCGCTTACAACAATAGTTTTCAATCAAGTATTAAGATGGCACCTTATGAGGCTTTGTACGGTCGTAAATGCCGTACGTCATTGTTTTGGACCGAGCTTGGTGAAAGTAAAATTTTCGGAGTTGATTTGATTAAAGATGCCGAACAAAAAGTAAAGGTAATCCGCGAAAGTCTGAAGGTAGCCACAGATCGTCAAAAATCGTATGCGGATTTAAAACGAAAGGACATTGAATATCAGGTGGGAGATAAAGTGTTTCTTAAAGTGTCACCTTGGAAGAAGGTACTCAGATTTGGCCGTAAAGGCAAGTTGAGCCCGAGATTCATTGGGCCGTACGAAATTTCTGAACGAGTGGGGCCGGTTGCATATAGATTGATTTTGCCCCCTGAACTTGAAAGGATGCACGATGTCTTCCATGTTTCAATGCTTCGACGTTATAGATCCGATCCGTCACATGTGATTAATCCCTCAGAAGTTGAAATTCAATCTGACTTGAGCTATGAAGAAGAACCGATTCGTATCCTAGCTCGTGAAGTGAAAGAGTTGCGAAATAAAAGGGTTCCGTTGGTTAAGGTGTTGTGGCTCAAACACGGGATCGAGGAAGCAACCTGGGAACCGAGAGCTCGATGAAAGAATGATATCCAAACCTATTTACCGGTAAGATTTTCGAGGACGAAAATTTCTTAAGTGAGGGAGAGTTGTGACAGCCCAAAATTGACCCTAGTCGGGAAGTGGTTTCGGGACCGCTAAACCGAGTCACCGAAAGGTTTGAATGTGATGTTTATTGTCTAGAATATGTAATCATGAATGTGTGAAAATTTCAAGCTTCGATTTAGTCGATTGCATGTGAATTTAGTCAATAGGACTTATATGAGAAATTTTAAAATGTGATAGGTCAATGCATGAGGACCTATTAGTGCACATGGAAGAAAAGGGGACTTGCATGTCAAATTCCCCTCCCTAATATGTAGTGGCCGGCCATGCTATGGGTGGAAACATGTCACCAACATGTTGTGTTAGTGATGTATGGTAAGGAAATAAAATAATAAGCATGATAATTAAATAATGAAAGGAAGGGTGATGGAAAAAAAATAACATGGTCTCACCCCCTTGTTGCCGTGAATTGAAGAAAGAAAAAAAAGTGTTCATTCTTGAACATCCTTGGCGAATAGAGGAAAGAAAGGAAGGGGAAAAAGCTTGAGAAAATCGGCTATGGTGGTTTGCTAGACTAAGGTATGTTTGATATTATTCTTGAGATTCATGTATATTTTAAGTTGTAAGTGAAAATCTACCTAGCCATGGTTCAAATTTTGTTAATTGATGGAGATGATATTCGGCCATGAATGTTACATTCTTGGTTGGTATTTTGATGTCTTTGGTGATGAGGTATGAAGATGGTTGATTTTGAGTGTTTAATAAAAAGGATGCATGAATTATTGTTAAATAATGGTCGAATGTAGCATGATTAAAGATGTGAATAAATTGAAGTTAAGGAGGTTGTCAATGAAAAATATGAGTTGGATGAGGCTTAAAGAATAAAATCTAGGTGACTAGAGGTCAAGGACATTCGGTCATAGGCTTGTATGCTAGCAAAATCGGCCAAGTGATTATGTGGTGGAAATTAAGTGTTAAATGGAATGAAAATGATATTATATGGGAGTATGTATATTCGGCCATATGAGTAAATATATAGATGATGTTAAATTTGATTATGTATAATGGGCATTAAGATGTGGAACTTAAGAATTAGAAGTAAATGAACTTGATAGTATTTAAGAGATAGAGGTGATAGATTAATGTTGCACATTCGGCTATGGTTAGGCATGTTGATGATCTTATCTTGATTTAGATAATTAGGCATAAAAGGGTGGCAAAGGGGATGAAATTGTCGAATGATTAGTTGGGTAACAAAAGAAGCATTCGGCCATCCCTTGAGAGCTTGTGTGATGTTGGGTTTAAAATTAGCAAAGGTAACTTACCTAATGCATGTGCATGGGTGATTAGATTTTGATGATATGGTAGTTGCATGAGGTTATTAGCCGAATATACTAACATACATATACATGTGAAATTGGATTGTAAATATTGGCAAGGTGGTTAAACTAGTTAAATTATTGATTAAGCTCAAGGAGTTAAAGGAGGTGAATCGAGCAAAGGCAAAGAAAAGGTCATCGAGTAGCCGAGTTGGAACCGTCTTACCCAACACGAGGTAAGTCATTAAGCATGTAGTTGGTATTATTTCAAATGGTCATAATGTTTATGTATTGATGCTGAATGGAATGAATAAATATACATATATATATATGCATGTACGTATGTGATGATGAATTGTTGAATGAAAAGAAAAGAGGTAAGATGTACTGAGTTGTTGATCTCGGCACTAAACGTGCGGGTATAACCATTTATGACCATGAGATTTGGCGCTAACTGCGCGGGATTAAATTGTACAGCACTAAGTGTGCGATTTGACTATGTTGCACTAAGTGTGCGAAATGAATATGATGCACTAAGTGTGCGAATTGACCATGCGGCACTAAGTGTGCGAGTTTGACTATGTAGCACTAAGTGTGCGATTTGATTACGTAGCACTAAGTGTGCGAGTTGATTATATAGCACTGAGTGTGTGGACTCAATATACATTCGTGAATCATTATGGACACTATGTGTGCGACACTATTGAGTCGATCGCGGACAGCGGATCGGGTAAGTGTCTTGAGTACATGGCTAATAGGTGCTATGCTTATACTTGGTGTTGAGCTCGGTAAGTTTGAACCTATGTGACAACTATACTTGAAGTCACGTACATAAAATTTATCGTAGGATGGGTGAAAGGCCGTTTAGTCGTTTGATTGTAACGAAAATAAATTGATTTATGAAAATGCTTCAATGTCCTATTGATGAGTATATGGAATGTGAATGCATGAATTGATATGAAATTGAATCGATAAGTTGGAGGAACTATGGTATGGTTCGGAATGGATGGAGTATTAGCCTCGTTCCATTTTGTTTTCTCTTGTGATAATGTTATTGATGGATGGTAGTGCATAGCTTATGACTTACTGAGTTATAAACTCACTCGGTGTTTCCTTGTCACCTATCTAGGTTTCTTGGACACATCTCTTTTTGCGTGATCGGGCCGTCATCGAAGTCATCACACCGGATAGCAAGTTTTGGTACTTTCTTTTAGTTGGCTTAGAAGAACATTTTGGCATGTATAAGCTATTACGTTGTGTTTGAACTTTGGCATGTAAACTTTAAGCCATGCGAAGATGGCACGAATGTTCGATTGAGTTGGATCAAGGTAGCATGAAATGGACCTAGTTACTTTCGTAACAGATGCTGGCAGCAGCAGTGTCATGAGATTGAAAAATCACTAAAATAGTAGGAGTGGAATTAATTGATGAATAAATTATGTAATCGAAGCTCGATGAGTCTGTTTTCATGAGGAAGTAACGAAAAGATCATATGGGCAGTATATTAAGAGATAATCAGATTTTTGTGGGACAGGGCCAGAACGGTTTCTGGATTCCCTGCTCCGACTTTGGAAATTCATTATAAATTAACCAGAGATAATTAGGGTCGTACCATATATGTATAGATTCCTCTCTGAGTCTAGTTTTCATAGAAACAAACAGCATCAGTATTGAAGCCCCGTGCAGGGAGATATCCAAGTCGTAATGGGCAAAGGTCAGTGTAGTCGACCCCTGCAACATGGGAGAATTTGACTAATAAACTGTACTAATTGCCCCAACCAAAAATTCTAGAAAAAAATACATAGATGGGCACATGAGTCTAGTTTCTGGGAAAAATTACGAAACTGATTTTCGAGTTACGAAA